>NC_083771.1:48249837-48264837 GCF_963514075.1 Conger conger | reverse complement strand
TTTCTTCCCTTCTGTTACTCTGTAAAGTGTCTTTGTGACAGTCTGCTGTGAGAAGCGCTATACAAATAAAATTTCATTGAATTCATTAATACAGTTCAAATTGTTGTTTGTTAGGTCACATGTGACTTATTGATTATAAAAGGACCTCTGTGCTTTCTTGGTAACACAACATTTTTCCATTCCAGAGAGCAACAGCGATGTTCATGTACTGTACGTGGTTCTGAATAAGTGCGTCTGCTCAGTGACTGTAATTTGCCAAAGTGAGAAAGGGAATGTTATAACGTGCAGAGTTACTGTGAGGGCCCTGTGGTAGGGCTTCACAGGAGGAGAGTTACTGTGAGGGCCCTGTGGGAGGGCTTCACAGGAGGAGAGTTACTGTGAGGGCCCTGTGGTTGGGCTTCACAGGAGCAGAGTTACTGTGAGGGCCCTGTGGGAGGGCTTCACAGGAGGAGAGTTACTGTGAGGGCCCTGTGGGAGGGCTTCACAGGAGGAGAGTTACTGTGAGGGCCCTGTGGGAGGGTTTCACAGGAGCAGAGTTACTGTGAGGGCCCTGTGGGAGGGCTTCACAGGAGGAGAGTTACTGTGAGGGCCCTGTGGGAGGGCTTCACAGGAGGAGAGTTACTGTGAGGGCCCTGTGGTAGGGTTTCACAGGAGGAGAGTTACTGTGAGGGCCCTGTGGTAGGGCTTCACAGGAGGAGAGTTACTGTGAGGGCCCTGTGGTAGGGCTTCACAGGAGGAGAGTTACTGTGAGGGCCCTGTGGTAGGGCTTCACAGGAGCAGAGTTACTGTGAGGGCCCTGTGGGAGAGCTTCACAGGAGCAGAGTTACTGTGAGGGCCCTGAGGTAGGAGACATTAAACAAGAACAGAAGAGGAGAGAAACAACGGGGAGGCGAAGCCGCATTCTAATGTTAGACGGTGTTGACAGGCTGTGGCCAAACAGCTATGGAGAGCGTGGGGGGGTGGGGGGGGGGGCTGTGGCTCGCAGTAATTCAGCATTCTGCTGGAATTCGCCTTCAGAGATGTTTTGGGTTTCTGCGCAAAACTGTGAAACTGAGGAAACTCATATATCAGCTCATCATTTGATCCCTTGCAATGTAGCGTTTTTATTTATTCATCTTAGAGGTGTTGCTTGGTAACGGAATTCCATCACTGTTTCACCCCCACTCCACTCCAAACACACACATACACACACATGCACGCACGCATACACGCACACACACACATGCACACACACACATACACACATGCCCACGCACTAACACTCTCTCTCACACACTCACACACACACACACTCATACACACACGCACATGCACACACACATACACGCGCACACATACATACACGTACAAACACACACAAACACACATGCCCACGCACTCACACTCACACTCTCTCTCACACACACGAGCGCGCGCGCAGACATACGTCCAAATCACGATTCTATATTTTCCATCACTGAGTCTACAGCCAGAAGTGCCCCTTCTACAGCACAGAGTCCAAACCAGCCACAGAGCTAACAGAGCTGCTCTTTCAGCTATTAAACCCAGCCACAGAGCTAACAGAGCTGCTCTTTCAGCTATTAAACCCAGCCACAATGCTAACAGAGCTGCTCTTTCAGCTATTAAACCCAGCCACAGAGCTAACAGAGCTGCTCTTTCAGCTATTAAACCCAGCCACAATGCTAACAGAGCTGCTCTTTCAGCTATTAAACCCAGCCACAATGCTAACAGAGCTTCTCTTTCAGCTATTAAACCCAGCCACAGAGCTAACAGAGCTGCTCTTTCAGCTATTAAACCCAGCCACAGAGCTAACAGAGCTGCTCTTTCAGCTATTAAACCCAGCCACAGAGCTAACAGAGCTGCTCTTTCAGCTATTAAACCCAGCCACAGAGCTAACAGAGCTGCTCTTTCAGCTATTAAACCCAGCCACAGAGCTAACAGAGCTGCTTTTTCAGCTATTAAACCCAGCCACAGAGCTAACAGAGCTGCTCTTTCAGCTATTAAACCCAGCCACAATGCTAACAGAGCTGCTCTTTCAGCTATTAAACCCAGCCACAATGCTAACAGAGCTGCTCTTTCAGCTATTAAACCCAGCCACAATGGTAACAGAGCTGCTCTTTCAGCTATTAAACCCAGCCACAATGCTAACAGAGCTGCTCTTTCAGCTATTAAACCCAGCCACAATGCTAACAGAGCTGCTCTTTCAGCTATTAAACCCAGCCACAATGCTAACAGAGCTGCTCTTTCAGCTATTAAACCCAGCCACAATGCTAACAGAGCTGCTCTTTCAGCTATTAAACCCAGCCACAATGCTAACAGAGCTGCTCTTTCAGCTATTAAACCCAGCCACAATGCTAACAGAGCTGCTCTTTCAGCTATTAAACCCAGCCACAATGCTAACAGAGCTGCTCTTTCAGCCATTAAACCCAGCCACAATGCTAACAGAGCTGCTCTTTCAGCTATTAAACCCAGTCACAATGCTAACAGAGCTGCTCTTTCAGCCATTAAACCCAGCCACGATGCTAACAGAGCTGCTCTTTCAGCTATTAAACCCAGTCACAATGCTAACAGAGCTGCTCTTTCAGCCATTAAACCCAGCCACAATGCTAACAGAGATGCTCGTTCAGCTATTAAACCCAGCCACAATGCTAACAGAGCTGCTCTTTCAGCCATTAAACCCAGCCACAATGCTAACAGAACTGCTCTTTCAGCTAATAAACCGACGGAGGGGTCACGGATACCCATGAGGTACCGCTATCGGACCTGCCAATCACGCAGGGCTGGGATGGTGCTAATGGACTGTGGGACCGTGAGAGATTTCCCCTTGGTGGAGCGCTTGGCCATGAACCGTCTCTCCGCGTTTTCCCCGTTGTGGGGATTTCATTCAGCTCATACGGTAGAGTCCTTAATCCATGCCCTTAATTCATATTATCAATATTGGCTTGAGGTACTTCAGTTTGACATGGATTTGAAAAAAAAAAGGAGACACTAAAACTGCTGTCGAATTGCCATGCCCATGCAGACAAGACCCAAGAGAGTCCTTTCCGTCTAAAATGATTTTCTGAACCGCCCGATTCTCCGAAGCGAAGGTCCAGGTGATGCGGATACTGAGGAGGGTGCGTCGGTTCAGGGTCACACGAAAGGACAGATGCGATGTTAAAGGTAAAGAATAACGTGTGTTTTTGTGATTAAACATCCCTCTTCGGATGAAAAGCTGATTATATTAGATAAAATGGATTGGCATTTTACTGAAAGCATAAAGGGGGGAAAAATGGATGAAGTGCACAACTGTATAAACGCAGCGTATGAGATTATTGATTAAAACGATTTTGCGACTGGCCAGTATGTTATTTCTGGCAGGTTGTCGCTACAGGTTGCACAAATGATACAGACCTCCAGTCACACAGAAGCAGTCATGGGCAGGCTAATAAACTACAGAGTGACATATAACAGAAAGGTAGCATAAGTGTGCGTAAAAATGTGATCGACTGATAATTAAGGACACATTAAGTAATGTATCATGAGCTATATAATACAACAAAACGCAGTGCGATGTCACTCAAGATGCAGCAAATTGACATAATAGTTTAACATCTAATAAAATAGCCTACATATATATGCCACAAGCATCCCCAGTGATTATTATTGAATACGTCCAATACTGCATTTGAGTAATCTTTATTATTCCAAAAACGCAGAGGTGTATTCATCGTACAAGTTAAGCATTAAGCTGGCATCGTGAGAATGAGCTATCGAAAATAAAGCAATGTTCCGTCGCATAGATATCAGACACCGTAAACACAAGGTAATTCCTATATGTTCGTTCAACAAGTGCAATTACGCCGAGCAACCGGCACAGACAGAACTGTCACATTAAATGGTCTTCGGTGAAGGGACGTCTATTCTGTCCCTACATAATAGCACAATTCAGATCAGAAAGACGCGTGTTGCAGACAGATAAGAGATGCGCAGGAACAGGTGAAGAAAAGTGAAATGAATGGCATATACCTTTGTCGCCCCGCGAGAACGTCGAATCCATGTCCGGAGTTACACGAATAAACTGAGGGTTTCGCCCATTCTGCCTTCTCAGTGCCGCTGCAACAGCACACTACACACACAGCCAGGGCGAAAAGGGAAACAAATGCCGGCCAAAACGATGCCCCTTGCGCTTATGATTGGAGTATCAGTGACTGTAGCAATCTGTACTTTCCTTAAACAAAATCATATGACAAGAATGCAAGCGGTGTGCGAGAGTGAGTCCCCCCGGAGCTCAGCTCAGCGCGCACAGTTGCGCCTGGCACCTCTTTGTGTGTGTGTGTGTGTGTGTGTGTGTGTGTGTGTGTGTGTGAGAGAGAGAGAGAGAGAGAGAGAGAGAGAGAGAGAGAGAGAGAGAGAGAGAGAGAGAGCGTGTGTGTGAGAGAACTAGAGAAGGAGTGAGAAAGAGGGTGTGTGTGTGTTTGTGTGTGTGTGTGTGCGTGTGTGTGTGTGTGTGTGTGTGTGAGAGAGAGAGAGAGAGAGAGAGAGAGAGAGAGAGAGAGAGAGAGAGAGAGAGAGAGAGAGAGAGAGAGAGGGCGTCAGCGTCAGTGCCAGGGCTCCATAATTGTGGAAAGCCGGGAATACCCTTCCATCCGCTCCCATATCTGGCGCTGGATATGGATACGGAACCCTGTCCCCCCTGCTTTACTGTCGGCTGTCAGCCCAACGATCTGAAGCCGGTTTCTCTGCCATCAAAGTCGCCCATTGATCAAATGACACGGGGCGTTCGTATCAGTGGGACAGCCAGCGCGGTCAAATGTTTTCAATGGGAGTCTAAAAATAGAATCGCCTAATCTCCTCGCGCGGATTTATCGCTCGCAGTGGCGGCGCAGAACCAGCAGCGCGACCGCGTTTAATATGTCGCGTTGGAATTAAACATGTGGCTAACGACTCCAATCGCGTCAGTCAATGTCTGTCATTAGGACGAGAGAATACGAGGTTTGTACTAAATCGTCCAAGTACTTACAAACGAGGGTAAAAAGGTAAGATACAGTAACACTGTTAATGCGATAGGTGGATTTAACCGCATGGACCTGCCGCCGGCTACTCCGCTGCATTTTAACAGGTATAGGAAAGCAGGGATCCTGAGACAGACATCTGTAACGCAAATACAAACTTAAAATTCTTCACCTGGAAAATACCTATTTTGTTCCTCTTTGTGTGAAATTATATTCAGTGCTAACATTTCTAAATGGTATTCCGAAATTAATGACACATTTCAAACCAATATCATTCATGGATACCACTAACACATATTTTGATTATCAAAAATGTTTAACAATATCTGGCAGGCAAAGATACACTTCAAATGGCAAAGGCAACTCCTCTCCTACAGATGCCAGCACGCTGATTGCTAAATCGAGTCTTTTTGCGCGCTGCCACTTATGGGTCGACGCCTTTGGAGAGTGCGTTCCTGAATCAGAGAATGTGTGTGTCTTTTTAAACAGCATTCACATCGCGTATCTCTCACTCTCTCTCTCTATATCTCTCTCTTCTGAGAGAGAAGGCAGTTCGCACACCGCTAGAGCGACGAACCAAACGAGAGGCAGACAGAACGGGGCATCCTGCGGGTCTTCGCGGCCACGCCCAGGTCGGATTCTCCCTGGCAGGAGCCCCGGCAGCCGCGGCCCGGGGAGAGCGCAGCAGGTGTTCCGTAACATCGCTGCCGGTAAAGACGTTAGTCCCCCCCCCCCCCCCCCCCTCGGCTGGAGAAACCCTCAGAGCAGGCAGATGGTCTGTCTTTCGTTCACATAAGAACAGGTGGCGGGTGTTTTACGGTCATTATAAAACCGGAATTTATTTGAGCTTTTTTTTATTTGTTTGCTTGTTTGCATTTTTGTTTTTCTTTGTAATTTTCCAACGCCAGATTTTTCTTTTACAATGAACATTAACCAGCGCTTTTCGGCAGCCTGTAGCCTAGTGGCTAAGGTACTGGACTGGGACCCGGAAGGTTGTTGGTTCGATCCCCGTTGCAGCCACAATAAGATCCACACAGCTGTTGGGCCCTTGAGCAAGGCTCTTAACCCGACACTAATCAACTGTAAGTCTCTTTGGATAAAAGCGTCAGCTAAATTACATTATTATTACGAACACACAGGTAGGATGTTCACAGTTGAATGGAGATGGGTTTAGAGTGGTTATAGTTCTAGGTTCCAGGCTGGCACAGAGTTTCTATGGGGCCCTGACTCCCACATACACTAAGCAGGCCACAGCAGGCCACAGCAGGCCACACTAACAGGCCATCACTAACAGGCCATCACTAACAGGCCATCACTAACAGGCCATCACTAACAGGGCGGTGCTCAAATCTGGATCACAGCTGCCAGTCCACCTAATGTCTCTGTGCAACCTCTGTGTGTGTGTGTGTGTGTGTACCTAATGTCTCTGTGCAACCTCTGTGTGTGTGTGTGTGTGTACCTAATGTCTCTGTGCAACCTCTGTGTGTGTGTGTGTGTGTGTACCTAATGTCTCTGTGCAACCTCTGTGTGTGTGTGTGTGTGTACCTAATGTCTCTGTGCAACCTCTGTGTGTGTGTGTGTGTGTGTGTACCTAATGTCTCTGTGCAACCTCTGTGTGTGTGTGTGTGTGTACCTAATGTCTCTGTGCAACCTGTGTGTGTGTGTGTGTGTGTGTGTGTACCTAATGTCTCTGTGCAACCTCTGTGTGTGTGTGTGTGTGTACCTAATGTCTCTGTGCAACCTCTGTGTGTGTGTGTGTGTGTACCTAATGTCTCTGTGCAACCTCTGTGTGTGTGTGTGTGTGTACCTAATGTCTCTGTGCAACCTCTGTGTGTGTGTGTGTGTGTACCTAATGTCTCTGTGCAACCTCTGTGTGTGTGTGTGTGTGTACCTAATGTCTCTGTGCAACCTCTGTGTGTGTGTGTGTGTGTACCTAATGTCTCTGTGCAACCTCTGTGTGTGTGTGTGTGTGTACCTAATGTCTCTGTGCAACCTCTGTGTGTGTGTGTGTGTGTACCTAATGTCTCTGTGCAACCTGTGTGTGTGTGTGTGTGTGTGTACCTAATGTCTCTGTGCAACCTGTGTGTGTGTGTGTGTGTGTGTGTGTCTACCTAATGTCTCTGTGCAACCTCTGTGTGTGTGTGTGTGTGTACCTAATGTCTCTGTGCAACCTCTGTGTGTGTGTGTGTGTGTACCTAATGTCTCTGTGCAACCTGTGTGTGTGTGTGTGTCTACCTAATGTCTCTGTGCAACCTCTGTGTGTGTGTGTGTGTGTCTACCTAATGTCTCTGTGCAACCTCTGTGTGTGTGTGTGTGTCTACCTAATGTCTCTGTGCAACCTCTGTGTGTGTGTGTGTGTCTACCTAATGTCTCTGTGCAACCTGTGTGTGTGTGTGTGTCTACCTAATGTCTCTGTGCAACCTCTGTGTGTGTGTGTGTGTGTGTGTGCACAGATGTGTACACACACATACACACACACACACACACACACACACACACTTTTACATGCATACTATATATGATCACGCATATACTGAACACCCATGCACCCACATACACCCCTACACATATACATGCACAGAGATGCATACATATTTCATACCTGAACACGTCCGTACGCATACACACACATGCACAAACACCAACACATACACACATAAACACATGCACACAAACACAAATACACACACATGCACGAACACCAACACATACACACACATACACACACACACACACACACACACACACACACACACAGCTTATGCACGCTAATAACTAAAACACCTCAGACATCCGTTTCTGAGGCCTGGCCAGTCTCCTCGGGGTCTCCGCCGTCCGCCTGTCAGCTGATGCATCATGGGACACCCCACAGTCGCTGCGGAGAAGAAGATTCCGGACGGTTATTCTGGCCGGTTAACCGCTCTGCAGCAGTGCGTCAGTTAGGAAGCATTTCTATATTGCACATTTTTTGTTTGGAAAACGTATTCGTTTATGCCTAAAGAGAGCATTAGTGTAGCTCCAGGGTACATCAGGGAAATCCGATCCTTGAAGAACAAAAATGTACCTCCACTGTCCCTGTATTTCAGAGAGTGTGGGGGCATAAACATAAAGAATCAGGATTTTCACGATTGGGAATTCTGCGATTCACAAAGGACACAGAAAGGAGAGGACAGAAGATCCAAGAATCGGAAGCGATTACTCAGTCTGCCGGTTCCAAGGCTTGGGATCCGAGCTTATTGTTTTATTTAGGGATTCCTTCCCCCTTTCCATGTCAAGATTAAATATGAACAAAGAGGCTCTGCTCAGCACACATACAGGAATACCTCTACCCTGGCATATCTGCCCCTGTGTCCCTCTACCCTGTGCATATCTGCTCCTGTGTCCCTCTACCCTGGCATATCTGCTCCTGTGTCCCTCTACCCTGGCATATCTGCTCCTGTGTCCCTCTACCCTGGCATATCTGCTCCTGTGTCCCTCTACCCTGGCATATCTGCTCCTGTGTCCCTCTACCCTGGCATATCTGCTCCTGTGTCCCTCTACCCTGGCATATCTGCTCCTGTGTCCCTCTACCCTGGCATATCTGCTCCTGTGTCCCTCTACCCTGGCATATCTGCTCCTGTGTCCCTCTACCCTGTGCATATTGAGAGGCTGATGACCCAATCCCGTCCCAGGACTGCGTTTGCTCGTGACACAGCAGGACGGGGGTGTCCCGGCCGCACGCTGTTTGCTGAGCTCCAGAGCCGAGGAATCAGTCTCCGTGCAATAAAATATACGGCACAGCTTCATGAGTTACAGGGCACAAGCACATCTGGAGCTCAGAGAGGCTTCACTAAGACACAATATCAATCAGTTTCAATCTATTTTTATTCGTATAGCGCTTTTAAGAAAGGGCCTTTGTCACAAAGCAGCTTTACAGAGAAACCGGTCCCCGAGAGTACGCCAAGGGCAACAGTGGCAAGGAAAAACTCCCCGGCTGACAGGAAGAAACCTTGAGCAGAACCTGACTCAGCAGGGGAACCCATCTGCCGCTGGTCGACGCCGGTTTGTTGAAAGAATGGTTTTAAATACAAACAGAAATGCACAGAAATGTCCAATCTGAATTAAAAAGTTGAAGCAGAGATGAGGTAGAGGGATTACATTACATTACATTAATGGCATCTGGCAGACGCTCTTATCCAGAGCGACGTACAACAAAGTGCATACCCATAACCAAGGGGTAAGTTCGCTGAAAGACCCTAGAGGGAAGTACAATTTCAACTGCTACCTGTACAACAAAGATAAGGACCAGGGCCTATTTGATTTTTTTTTTTTTACGGACAAATAAACAAACAAACCACAAAGCAAAAGTGACCAAACTTAACCATCCAAACACTGCTTACCTAGCCAAACTAAAAATCCCGATGGCAGGCAGGAGCACCAATGCACTCTCACACCCGGGGCACTCTCCGGCAAGGGCACAGGCTCGGTGCTCCAGCTGAGTCAGCAGTGGCAGGAGGGACATGCACAGCTGGTCACAATAGCCCTGCTTCACAGCCCCTCTCCCAGGCAGGGCAGGGCACATCAGAGGACTCGCTGTCCAACGCACAACAGCACGTGGCACAGGCAGACTGGGAGGCAGTGGGGGATCATGGTGGAAGAACCCGTTTCATTAGAGAGGAGGAAAGACTCCGTATCGCACAGGATCCGTCCGGAGAGGGAATTTAATTCCCCCGTGCCGTGGTGCCGTCTCAGAGGGACATGAAATGATATGATTACAACCTGACACATCAGGAGGGAGAAGCTGGTTGGTTAATCACATCAGGAGGGAGAAGCTGGTTGGTTAATCACATCAGGAGGGAGAAGCTGGTTGGTTAATCCGAAATCTGCTGGACTGGGGCTGGGACTCTGCCATTGCGTTGCAAAAACAAGCACCTGTCTTAACAAGCGTCTGTCTTAACAAGCGTCTGTCTTATCAAGCGCCTGTCTTAACAAGCGTCTGTCTTATCAAGCGCCTGTCTTAACAAGCGTTTTAGTATTGCAATAAGACTTGGTCTTATTTTTTTTCTCTGAAGTAGAAAATATTAGCATGTTACAGTTTGCTTGACAAGATACATTTTCTTACTGTATCGGCAAATCTTGAAATAATTGCCTCACTATACTTTTGTCTTATTTAGCAAAAAAGGCATGAAAATAGATCAATAGAGAAAAGATTTGAGAAGTTCTAAAATAAAATACTTGATATTTGGTATTGACACTGTGGTTAGTCAGAAAGCTGTGTGACTGGGGTAGACGGTGTCTGGCAGACGAGAGCATCCTCGTGCTAATGGGCTTCTTGTCCTCGTGCTAACGGGCATGTTGCCCTCGTGCTAACAGGCTTCTCGCCCTCGTGATAACGGGCATGACGCCCTCATGCTAACGGGCTTCTCGCCCTCGTGCTAACAGGCTTCTCGCCCTTGTGCTAACAGGCTTCTCGCCCTCGTGCTAACGGGCTTCTTGCCCTCGTGCTAACGGGCTTCTCGCCCTCGTGCTAACGGGCATGTCGCCCTCGTGCTAACGGGCTTCTCGCCCTCGTGCTAACGGGCTTCTTGCCCTCGTGCTAACGGGCTTCTCGCCCTCGTGCTAACGGGCATGTTGCCCTCGTGCTAACGGGCTTCTCGCCCTCGTGCTAACGGGCTTCTTGCCCTCGTGCTAACGGGCTTCTCGCCCTCGTGCTAACGGGCATGTTGCCCTCGTGCTAACGGGCTTCTCGCCCTCGTGCTAACGGGCATGTCGCCCTCATGCTAACAGGCTTCTCGCCCTCATGCTAACGGCCTTCTCGCCCTCGTGCTAACGGGCATGTCGCCCTCATGCTAACAGGCTTCTCGCCCTCATGCTAACGGCCTTCTCGCCCTCGTGCTAACGGGCATGTCGCCCTCATGCTAACAGGCTTCTCGCCCTCATGCTAACGGCCTTCTCGCCCTCGTGCTAACGGGCATGTCGCCCTCATGCTAACAGGCTTCTCGCCCTCATGCTAACGGCCTTCTCGCCCTCGTGCTAACGGGCATGTCGCCCTCGTGCTAATGGGCATGTCGCCCTTCGAGGGTCCCTCTGTCACTTCCCATTCTCAGCGGGACGGTGAGCTTGCCACGCTCTTTAGGGAGAGTGGAGGATCATGGGAATGGCGCTGGCTTCTCCGAAAAACCGAACAGGACCTGCCGCTCCTCCTCCCTTCTGTATTATTGATACCCATCTCTCCTCATGCATTATGTCATTTCAGGGGTCATTGACCGTCGGCTGGTTTTCGGGTGGTCCTCTCTTGTACCCCCTGCGGGATAGCGGTATTCACCCGCGAAGCTGAGGAGAAGTTGCCAACGCCAGACATCTTACGGCACGTGAAAGCCTCTTCCTCCTCCTCTTCCTCCTCCTCATCCATACCAGCTCTGTGTTCCCAGTGGGGGTGAGCGAGCTTCACAGAGCTATCAGACTCACTGAGGTTCAACAAGCAAAGATAAAAGAGCACTCAAAGCCTGATACACATACACACACACACACACACACACACACACACACACACACACACACAAACACACACATACATACACATACATACACACACACATATATACACACACACGTGCACACATACACATGCTGCAGGGACACTGCAGTAATACATATTAAACTGCAAATTAATTATTCAACTGCATATAGGACATACCACTGCAGAGGAACAAGCTCCTACCGCATTAACAGCCAAATTACATGGGAGGGGAACTCGAGCGCTTTCCCACTGATCCCGGGGAGTGAAACCACGAGGCGCTGCTGTTCTGCTGCTGCACTCGGGAGTTTAATTGGCATACCACTTCATGTAGTGCACGATTCCTCAAAAATGTGAATCTGGAATAATTATTCCATATGTATTTCATACGGCGGTTTGTGATTTTGTCTGAAGAAATAGCCTTGGCCCCTTTTGAGTAATGTCGACCGCTATAGCTCTTACTGCCAGTTAATACCCGTGCAGCTATTTTTAAATGAATTCTTCAGTGAGCGTATGTGCCAATAAAAAAGAAATCATAAAAACCACATATAATACCGTCTGCAATTAGCAATATGGAAACATCAATTTAGATGACAGATATGAAACATACTCGTCATTTATATCTATGTTTCTATATCTGAGCAGTGGAATTAATAAAGCAATAATTTAGACATTTATTAATTCATTAACCTTTCCAAAATTCCCTGTACAAGGGTTACAGATTGTATTATTTCCTAGATGACAGCATACCACCCTGTACCCTTCTCATGGCTAACTGCTGAAGCTAACAGCCATACCACCCTGTACCCCTCTCATGGCTAACTGCAGAAGCTAAGCAGCCATACCACCCTGTACCTTCTCATGGCTAACTGCAGAAGCTAACAGCCATACCACCCTGCACCCTTCTCATGGCTAACCACTGAAGCTAAGCAGCCATACCACCCTGCACCCTTCTCATGGCTAACCACTGAAGCTAAGCAGCCATACCACCCTGTACCTTCTCATGGCTAACTGCTGAAGCTAAGCAGCCACACCACCCTGTACCCTTCTCATGGCTAACTGCTGACGCTAAGCAGCCATACCACCCTGTATCCTTCTCATGGCTAACTGCAGAAGCTAACAGCCATACCACCCTGTACCCCTCTCATGGCTAACTGCAGAAGCTAAGCAGCCATACCACCCTGTACCCTTCTCATGGCTAACTGCTGAAGCTAAGCAGGTGTGGTCTTGGTTAGAGAGAGCTCCAGGTAAAACTAGGCGTAGGGCCCTGCTGGATTAGGGCTGCTCTGGTACATGGATATGCCCCATGGTTCTCACATCCAGACCAGGCCAGTGTCGACAGCAGGCCTGGGTCAAATATGTAATTGTTTTGGATCCAAATACTTTTCTGTGCTCGATTGTGCCTACCTTCTATATATAACTGTTTCTTTAATGTTTTTTTGTTAGTTTTTATTTTTAATTTTTTCAAACCTTTGGCACAAGGGTGCAGGCAGTTGGCTGTTCTGAATTAGGCTGGTAATTGGGCATGCTCAGGCCCACATGGGTGCCAAATTTTCTAAAAAGGAATATTAAAAAAAACCCCAAAACAAAAGCATGGAGCTAGGGGAAGAGGTGTTTCTGGGCTAATAGGGAGCACTCTGGTTTGAAAATAAACTGGGTTCTGCAGCAGAGTGCAATTGTGCTTTAGAGTGTGCTTTGGAGGAGACAATAAACGGAGGTTCTGACTCACTGATGATGGTAAAGGTTCTGAATGGGGGGGGCTTTGAAAGAGCAGGCAGGGGTGTTAACCCGGCTGTCCCGTCCAAGTTCCCACTAAAACTGGCTCGCTACACCACCTAATCACCCCCTATATCCGACTGGCTGCACAATACCTCACACTCCTACTCACTTTGATTTCCCAGGTTCATTCTCAGGTAAGGTACGATAAAAGTTCCTAAAAAGGTACAATGCTTGTCACTGGGGTGGTACCTTACAGGTACATAAAACTGTACGCCTACCAGCCGTGGGGTTAATAATTCACCTGTTCCTTTTTTCTTGTAAAAGGTGCTTATTAGCACCTAGAACATGTCCTTGTACCTTTCAGGGTACGTTTGGGAAATGTGTTCCTTAAAGAACAGAAACACACCTCCGCTGTGCTTTTATTTCGGAGAGCGTTGTCACCGCAAGACAGAATCCAGTTTGTGGTTGACCTACATTTTTAAATAAAAACATTTGCACATATTTCCTTACACCTAATTTCAATTCATAAGCCATTTTCGATGACAGTATTTTTGTTTTTTTTCCAAGTCATTTCCGTAGCTACTCCACTGTAGTCATTCTGCAATTATTTTCTATCTCGAGTTCTTCAGGATAAACTCTCCAAGAACATAAACACGCGGGAGATCTTCAGAACTTCACCCGCGGAGAGAGGAGAGGACGTCTAACAAGCAGACGCGAGCAGAGGCGACTCGAACGCAATTACACATGCTCGTTTGAGCTGTGCTTTCAAAGGCCTTTCTTTTGCCTTTGTTGTGCTTCCAAGTGCACATCAAGCTCGCTGGCTTTCTACCTCCTGACACATCCGATCGCACACGCTGATGGACTCAGAGCGAGCGTTCCTTTTTCACTCCCGCACGTCATCGCACTGCAGTGCGAAAACAAAACATGCTTCGTTTAGGGTGGAAAACCACTTCTGGTCGCATACAATTATTTTGTTTTTGTTTCTGTACTAAAAAGAAGACTACAGGACTTGATTTATATTTATTTGTGTTGGAATTTGTGTAGAGCATACACATTTTAAGTCATTACTGATGATAAACGTGAATGTTATTCCAACAAGATTGAAGGTTTTGCGAATGAACATTAACGTCATGAACTGATCATTACTTTTTTATACTAAGTCTGTTTTAAGAGTCTGTTTTTTAATGAATATAGGACTATAGAGGAATATAGGGATATTAGCTTTTATGGAGGCCCACAGGCCTGTTCCTGCAATAGATACGAAATGCAGCGCCCTTTCGCCTCAAACACATTGACAACTCCATTAGTTAATGCCAATTCATGTTAGAATGAGAAAAAGTTAATGTACTTACAAATGATAAAATGATAATAATAGTTTGCTAATGTATAAATATTCATGTAACCAATACATTATTTAGTAGTAATATACATTAACTAATGAAAATGTTAATTTCATGCTTAATTAATTCATATTTCAACATCAATTAATTCATGTTTTACAACTAGTTGATGCCAGTTCTTGTAGTCGTATTGTAAGTGTGACCGTTACAGAAAGTAACGGTTCTCTGACCGCTGTTTTTGGCGTTTGGGGCAGTGAAGGAGTGAGAGTTTGGCACGGTATCCACCTCAAACAGACTGCAGGCTGCTACAGTCGGGTGCGGTTCTGTCTGGTTCGGTCCGTCGAGCACGTCCGAACTCCTCACGCCAGGCTGCGTCACCGCGAATTGCTTCGGCACGGTAACCACGGCAACCGAACTGGCGAACTTTGAGCGCTCCCGAACTCAGCGCGAG
>NC_083771.1:48229837-48244837 GCF_963514075.1 Conger conger | reverse complement strand
GGAGTGGAAGGGATTAAATGTTGATTCATCTATATTTAAACAGCCGGCACACTGCAGTGTGTGTGTTTGTTCATCGCTGAGGAACTCGGCGAGGTTGAGAGGTCCCTCCCGTCTGTCAGGAGCGGAGAGCTTTGCGGGCGGAACGCTCGGAATGCCGTGGAGTGTTCATTTCAGACGACGTTTCCGCAGCGGGAAGGATTCCGCTCTGAAACGAGCGGACACGACCTCCACGACCCGCGCTAATGAGTTTTACCAAACTCCTAAATTAAGGCCATTGCCTAATAAGTATTAAAATGCACTTTTTAAAAGGTGGCATCTATTAACGTGTACATTCATACAGTATATGAACTCTAAGGCCTATTAAATTTGAGCACAGTGCTTGCATTTTTATATAAAATGCAGGATATTCTGAGTTAAATAATTACCAATCAATGGCAACTGTGCAACCTTTGAAACACTTGGTAGAGATTTGTGAACAGCAAAAATAAATAAATAAAGGATCGCGACAGGATAGAAACAGCAAATTTGCCTGGCATAACTGAGCCAAGCACGAGGACCGGAAGGCGGGGTTTCTCTGAGAGCAGATCATGGGTTCAAATACACCAGACAAACTCAAACATAGTAAAAGTAAAGTGAAGAAAAGTATTTGAATCCAAAACAATGACGTATTTCACCCAGGTCTGAAACCACCATGTCATTTTAAAACATTTTCACAGTTTCACATTCAAATATTGTGATGGGGAGAAAAGAGCATTTTTTTCTATTTTGAATCCATGTCCCCTAAAACATATACAAACCATCACTTTGTAGTCCTAGCAATTTTCTACAATTTGAGCCTAATGACAGCCGGTCTTGAAGGGAACCGCACTTAGACCAGACAATGCTGATCCAGGCACAGTTAGAGGCATTACAGGCTGTCGGATCAAGCCGATTCTGAAAAACACATACAGGTCATCAGCCATCTCTTTGAAAGGTATTCTGCAAATAGTGTTTTTACAGACGGTGTACCACCAGGAGAAGATTTATAGATAAAGTCATTTGATGGTATCGTCCGGGTAAATGTTTTTGGAGATGGGATTGATTTCCTGCAGCCCTGGACTACACATCGTTCACCTGGTTTTAATCTCTCCAGAGCGGAAAGCTTCACAGCTCTGCGGCTCCGTTAATCCATGAACCTGCTCCCACTTCACTCCTCGCTCCTCTGAGCGCTGTTCTTAACCGAAGCCGCGGGAAACCGCCCGGTCTCAACACATCTTCGCTCAGCGGGGGCAGAGAGCATGTGACCACAAATCCAGCCAGTGCTGCTGGCAAACACTCGGGGGGCGACCGTTCCGAAAGGAACCCTGTGATTCCGTAGAAGAACCCTGTCTAGTTCACGGGTTCTTCATCGGGCAGAATCATTGTTTGTGTGGGAGCCTTCATACGTCACACACCTATGACAGAGGGTTCCATAAAGGACTGAAGAGGGCTCCTCTACGGAGACAGAAAGAAGCTTTTTTTTCTGAGTGTTCAGGATCTTCCCAGGCCCCATCTAGCTATTATAAAAACTGCACGGAAGCAAGTGTATATTAATAACCACAACAAATGCTGTTGTTTCTCAATAGCACGGGGAACACAAAACACCAATTTAATTTTCCCCATACTGTAGGCTGTGCCCTCCCCTCCCCTCCCCTCCACTCCCAATGCCCCCATTTTCTTTCTCTCTCCTACAAAATGAATTTCTCTTAGATCTTCTCTCGTTCAGGTGAATCACACCCGGCCTGCAGGGAAACTCTCAGCTGTAGACCCAGCGGTGATGAAATAGACATCTGTTGCATTGCGCTTTTGGTACGGATTAAGTGCTGCCTACGTGTCTTAAATATCGCACAAGGCATCCCTTTCTGTTTAACCCTCTCCCCGGCCCCCCTCCCCCTGATGGGCCGTGGGTCCGTGATGAAGACAGCTCTGCTTCTGGAGCCGTTTCCATGGCAATTTTTGTAGGCCCTGTTCCCTCTGCAGCTCATACATAATGTCAGCAGGTATGTGAGCGAAATACTAATATTTCAGTATTTCACACGGAGCCTTCTACAACCGGCCCCACCGTACCTGAGCCAACATTACGCGCTGAAAGCGCGCCGCAGAGGCAGGAAAAGTGTATTAATACCAATTATATTTACAAGCCTCCAAATTTCATCCGGTGGGATTGAGAATGTTTATCTTTTTGAAGGAAGAAAATATGAGAAATTAAATTGAAGTAAGAAGAGCAAAAGGAATAGGCCCATTTTTTCCCCCCAACGTCAAACTGTGAGACAGAACTGGGGAGTCAGGTGTGTTCACCCTTTCTTTACCTGGGAGTCAGGTGTGTTCACCCTCCCTTTACCTGGGAGTCAGGTGTGTTCACCCTTTCTTTACCTGGGAGTCAGGTGTGAAGACAGCCTGGCCAATCAGGAGCACTAGTTCTTACATGAATTATACATGGCGTAATAATGGGGGAAATACGTACAGTGAAGTTATTATTATTATTATTATTATTATTATTATTATGATTATTATTCAGGATTGAACTAACAGTGCTACAGTGTTGCCCCATTGGGAATGCTTATTAAGAGCAGAAATCCATAATATATTTCATTATAACTATGAGATTCATGTGAGGCGGGATGGCCAAAAAACTCACGTACAGACTGATCTATAATTGCAATCGAGATCTTCTGCATTAGGTTACATTTACAAGCGAGGGACTTGATTTGAGTAATTTGTCTAACGCACAAAGGACTTGCCTCATGAATTAAAAACTGTGAATGGCTGATTTATGATCTTCATGCATAATAATATCTGGAGCTCAACAAGTTGCAAAACATTAATTTATAATTTTGAGGGGGTGGGTTGGTTTCATAATTTCAATAAATCCCCTCTTCTGCAAAAACAGCTCAAGGTTAAGGCCACATGGTAAATGGCAGGCATTTATACAGCGCTGTACAATCGATGCTTCTCCATTCACCCATTCATACACACACTCACACACCGACGGCGATTGGCTGCCATGCAAGGCACCGACCAGCTCGTCAGGAGCATTTGGGGGTTAGGTGTCTTGCTCAGGGACACTTCGACACAGCCCGGGCGGGGGATCGAACCGGCAACCCTCGGACTGCCAGACGACTGCTCTTACTGCCTGAGCCATGTCGCCCCCACATCCCCCCATGGGTAGTATATTCAGTCTTCCCAGTCCACAACAACGGTTCCCTTTGATCCAGTGCTACTCAACTCCACATCCTGCGGGCCACAGTGTCTGCAGTCCACCTGATTTCACTAATGAGCTTTTTATCTGAACCAAGCAGGTCAAATAATTAGTGATATCAGGTGGTGTAACGCGCGGTAGGAGCAAATACCTGCAGACACTGCAGACACTGCAGGACGTGGAGTTGAGTAGCGCTGCAGACACTGCAGGACGTGGAGTTGAGTAGCACTGCAGGACGTGGAGTTGAGTAGCACTGCTCCCCGCAGGATGTGGAGTTGAGTAGCACTGCAGACACTGCAGGACGTGGAGTTGAGTAGCACTGCAGACACTGCAGGACGTGGAGTTGAGTAGCACTGCAGGACGTGGAGTTGAGTAGCACTGCTCCCCGCAGGACGTGGAGTTGAGTAGCACTGCAGACACTGCAGGCACTCAACGAGAGAATGTAATAGTTTGCATCTTAACTGCCCTCTTTTGAAAAAGCAGTTTTTTTACCTACCTTAGTCTGTTCTTCTGTCCTGCCTTCCTGAGGGGACACTTTCACTGGCAGACGAATCGATCAGTGAAATTAGAGGAGACTAAAACAAACCTTTTCTTTCTCCTGGCCGCTCCTGGCTCCGCACAGATCTCATAACGTGGTGGGGATGGGGATTAACTCACAGGCCACGTACGGGAGGAACTCCAGCGGAGACCGTCAGCACTTCTGCGCTTTTAATTATGCGTCTCTCTCCTGACACCACAACGCCTGCGCAAGAACGTTCCCATCCGGCCTGCAGACGTGATCCCTGCTGGGAAATCCAGCTGCGCCAGCTTGAAAATACAGCTGGTCAAGCAGGTCATGAAGCTGGTCTAGCTGGGTATGAGCTGGTCATGAAGCTGGTCTAGCTGGGTATGAGCTGGTCATGAAGCTGGTCTAGCTGGGTATGAGCTGGTCATGAAGCTGGTCTAGCTGGGTATGAGCTGGTCATGAAGCTGGTCTAGCTGGGTATGAGCTGGTCATGAAGCTGGTCTAGCTGGGTATGAGCTGGTCATGAAGCTGGTCTAGCTGTGTATGAGCTGGTCATGAAGCTGGTCTAGCTGGGTATGAGCTGGTCATAAAGCTGGTGTAGCTGGGTATGAGCTGGTCATAAAGCTGGTCTAGCTGGGTATGAGCTGGTCATGAAGCTGGTCTAGCTGAGTATGAGCTGGTCATAAAGCTGGTCTAGCTGAGTATGAGCTGGTCATAAAGCTGGTCTAGCTGAGTATGAGCTGGTCATAAAGCTGGTCTAGCTGGGTATGAGCAGGTCATAAAGCTGGTCTAGCTGGGTATGAGCTGGTCATAAAGCTGGTCTAGCTGGGTATGAGCTGGTCATAAAGCTGGTCTAGCTGGGTATGAGCTGGTCATAAAGCTGGCCTAGCTGGGTATGAGCTGGTCATAAAGCTGGTCTAGCTGGGTATGAGCTGGTCATAAAGCTGGTCTAGCTGGGTATGAGCAGGTCATAAAGCTGGTCTAGCTGGGTATGAGCTGGTCATAAAGCTGGTGTAGCTGGGTATGAGCTGGTCATAAAGCTGGTCTAGCTGGGTATGAGCTGGTCATAAAGCTGGTCTAGTTGGGTATGAGCTGGTCATAAAGCTGGTCTAGCTGGGTATGAGCTGGTCATGAAGCTGGTCTAGCTGGGTATGAGCTGGTCATAAAGCTGGTCTAGCTGGGTATGAGCTGGTCATAAAGCTGGTCTAGCTAGGTATGAGCTGGTCATAAAGCTGGTCTAGCTGGGTATGAGCTGGTCATAAAGCTGGTCTAGCTGGGTATGAGCTGGTCATAAAGCTGGTCTAGCTGGGTATGAGCTGGTCATGAAGCTGGTCTAACTGAGTATGAGCTGGTCAACCAGCTGGTGCTGGTAGCTTGTCTGAGATGGTAGCTGGTCAAGGTTGGAGGCTCCAGCCCCAATGTATCCACAGTAAGTTCAGGGCAATACTGCCATCGTACTGTTAAGCCAGTTACTTATATCTGTGGATGTACAAATGGATTGTACACAAAGACCATAATTCCAGACAATAAAACCTCCACCAAATACATAAGATCTACCCAAAAAACCCCACAAATGGCTCCTGTTTTGTTATACCCACAATCCATAGCATTACTTCAATTCATGATCCACAGAACATGGTTTAACCCTTTGGTGAGATTTTGTAGTCAATAAAAATACATGAAATAGGAATGAATGGCCACATAACGGTTAAAAATTATAAATTATAATTCTGAACTGCTACCATGTGTGTGTGTGTGTGCGTGTTCAGAAACGACTAAAATAATATATTAAAAAATAAGTTCCACCCCTTTCTGACAGGTATCTGAGGCAAGTTCACAAAGGATGACAGTGACACACTTAAATGGTAGCAAAAGTGATTTTTACTCTCCAGGCGGAAAAGGCACATTGAGAAGGACAGAGGGAGAACAGACACAGAGCAGACGGGACAGGAGGACCAGCATTACCCGCCGTAGAGCCACTCTCTCCCAGGGACAGACACCTGCCCTTCCCTTCCCTTCAGCTAAAGCTCTTCTCCAACCAGACACCTGGCCTTCCCTTCAGCTAAAGCTCTTCTCCAACCAGACACCTGGCCCTTCCCTTCAGCTGAAGCTCTTCTCCAACCAGACACCTGGCCTTCCCTTCAGCTAAAGCTCTTCTCCAACCAGACACCTGGCCCTTCCCTTCAGCTAAAGCTCTTCTCCAACCAGACACCTGGCCCTTCCCTTCAGCTAAAGCTCTTCTCCAACCAGACACCTGGCCCTTCCCTTCAGCTAAAGCTCTTCTCAAACCAGACACCTGGCCCTTCCCTTCAGCTAAAGCTCTTCTCCAACCAGCCACCTGGCCCTTCCCTTCAGCTAAAGCTCTTCTCCAACCAGACACCTGGCCCTTCCCTTCAGCTAAAGCTCTTCTCCAACCAGACACCTGGCCCTTCCCTTCAGCTAAAGCTCTTCTCCAACCAGACACCTGGCCCTTCCCTTCAGCTAAAGCTCTTCTCCAACCAGACACCTGGCCCTTCCCTTCAGCTAAAGCTCTTCTCCAAACAGACACCTGGCCCTTCCCTTCAGCTAAAGCTCTTCTCCAACCAGACACCTGGCCCTTCCCTTCAGCTAAAGCTCTTCTCCAACCAGACACCTGGCCCTTCCCTTCAGCTAAAGCTCTTCTCCAAACAGACACCTGGCCCTTCCCTTCAGCTAAAGCTCTTCTCCAACCAGACACCTGGCCCTTCCCTTCAGCTAAAGCTCTTCTGCAAACAGCCTCTTACTTTCCCCCTGCTTTAGCTCCCGTCGCGGGATCGCCGTTTCTGTTCTGTGACGGTTCCTTCAGAACCCGTTCCCCCCGGCAGGTGTTTACCACAGAGAGTACACTCTCAGAAATAAAGTGCCAGAGGAGGTCCATTTTAGTTTTTTTTCAAGGTTAAAATTTCAAAAATTTACCCTGAAGGTACAGTGATGCTACAGATTAATACATTATCCATGTAAAAAAAAAAAAAAAGGTACAAATTCCTTATACACTGCCGGCTAGGGGTACACATCGTATGCACCCATAGGGTACTGCCCCAGGGACAAGCATTCGTACATTTTTAGGCACTTTTCAGTCCTTCATTTCTGAGAGTGTCGCAACCGCCGGGGACCTAGTGCTGACTACAGGAGAGGCGCGACTCGCACGACGACAAACAGGAACCTGCAGGAGCGCAGTGAGGACACAGGGGGGCGCTATTGCAGTAGCAGCCCTCTGACCACCCCAATCCCACAATGCACCAGTGGAACAGGACACCTCTTACAACCCTTAACCCTTTCAGTCCCAGAGAGCCATACGGCGCTCTCAACCTCACACCTCTTCAGCCAATCAGAAGCACTGCTATACTACTGTTTGAGACCCTTTTAAAACCCTCTTACATTTTCTAAACTTTCTCAATTTTTTTCAATCAAAGCTAAAAGCCCTGGGGATTTGGGTGGAGCCGCCTCATACTTGGCTTGGGACTGAAAGGGTTAACCCGACAAGTTTCATCCCACAACCTCTGCCGGTCCAGCAAAGCACACACACACTACCCCCCCCCCCCCTCCATTTCACCACTGTACCCACAGGCTGTTCACACTGATCCGATCACTCTGGGAAAATCATCACTTTAAAATGGTGAGGAGGCGATCATCATAGAACGAGCGCACATGGTTGAAGGAAAACATGTTAATGGGCGACCAGGGACATTCCTTCCTGGGAATTATTATCGATACATCAATTCTGACAAATTACGTGGGTAAGAATTAATCACATCAATTTAAAGAAGAAAAAAAAATAAAAAATAAAAATAAAAAAAGGATGAAAATCTAAGCCTGCGATTACAAACGCTGCAATGATTAAAACCAGTAACTACAACGATCACCCCGTCTCCCTCCTCAGAGACCAGCCAGCCACTTCGTGATGGCTGAACCCCCGTAATTAATTTGAGTCACTGAGGGAGTCCTGGATTCAGACGCCATTTTAACGATCACGCGATTAGAGAACATGGCGACACGACAGAGCAGATCTGAGAAGGCCTTCATAACCGCCACAGCCTTCAGCAAAACGGACGCGAGTCTCCGCAGCGTGGACTAGAACCAATGACACTTTCCCCATGACAACAACGTGTTATAAGCTGGTTATAACGTTTGTGTATGCTTAAGCTGGCAGTTGTTATATGCAGTTTTTATTTAATCATATGTACGCTTATGCAAGTTGTAGTAAGACAATTATAACAATGTATGCTTATGCCAGTAGTTTTATCTGGTTACGACAGCTATGTACACGTATGCCTGGTGTTATGAGCTGGTTATAACATATGTATGCATATGGCAGTTGTTGCAAGATCGTAATAACATTTGTGAATGCATATGCCAGTTATTACAAGCCAGTTCGACTATTTATGTCTGCCTGTTCTTGTAAGCTAGTTTGAACATTTAGGACCACTCAGTTGTTATAAGCTGGTTATAACATATATGTACGCTTATGGCAGTTGTTGCAATTGAATTGTCCGCTGATTCTGAAGGCAACATGAAGGCCACTGTAGACTGTGTTCAGGCCACTGTAGACCGTGTTCAGGCCACTGTAGACCGTGTTCAGGCCACTGTAGACCGTGTTCAGGCCACTGTAGACCGTGTTCAGGCCACTGTAGACCGTGTTCAGGCCACTGCAGACCGTGTTCAGGCCACTGCAGACCGTGTTCAGGCCACTGCAGACCATGTTCAGGCCACTGCAGACCGTGTTCAGGCCACTGCAGACTGTGTTCAGGCCACTGCAGACCGTGTTCAGGCCACTGTAGACCGTGTTCAGGCAGTGTTGCGGCTGGCACACACGTTCAGAACGACAGAGAGCGGGACAGGTTTTGGGTCTCCTCCATCTTACAACCTGTAGGACAAACGGTCACGCAAAGCGGGATGGGGGGGGGGGGGCTACATTGTCAAACTCGGGCAGTAATTTCGCTGACTCGCTGAAAATTTAAATGCGTGACCTTCCTGTTCTATTTTTTTCTTTTTGTGCCAGACACCGATTCATAATCTGCAGCGGGATCCTGATGAGCCCGACGGCTTGTCACTGAGGGGAGCTCATGCAAATGAACTCCACCACTTTGAAAGATGGCTTTTTAGTACAGCCTCTCTAATAGACACCAAGATGTACCACCCAAAAATTTTGACTCAAGTCCAGCTATCATAGCGATTTATGAGCTCAAAACAACAACAGATTTTGCCCTAGAAACGAAAAACAGTTTATCGGCTAACATATACATATAGATATCTCTCATCAGCGTTAAAGGACAGAGCACATCGAGAGACCGCTTAAACCACAGCCTTTCAGGCAGACCGTATCTGTCGTTTAGATCCTGAAGAGGAGGACTTAAGACAAACGACTCTCTTCACCGAAGTCGGTCCTAAAAACTCAATTTAATAATGAAAAGCCCATTTGGAGGGCGACCCGCGCGGCCGCGCTGGGATCTGTTCCAGACCGGGTTCAGCCGGGCGCTGGGAGAGCCCTCCGCCCTCCGCTCACGATGAGACGCCAACCTCGGCAAAAACGCATTCCCACATTCCCACACGCTCCCCCCTCGCCCCCCCCCCCCGGACGGAATATTTTACATTCCAGACAACTCATTTACCTCCTAAAAAATGTAACAAAAATGCCAAAAAAAAAACAAAAACAAGAAAAAGGCTAAAATATTAATGTACACATGGCTTGCCCACTGAGCTCAGGGTGGGCAGCGTCTGATTGGACGGTTCCACTTGCTACTCTCACAACAGCCGTGACCTTTGACCCCAAGCCCAATCTTTGTTTTTTTGTTTTTTGTTTTAAAGAAGATGCGCCCTCCCCCGCCCCCCTCACTCAGACAGTCCTGGGGGGAAGCTGCTGTCTGTACGCCCCGGCCAGGGCTTTGGCGGCGCTGAAGATCATCTGCCGTCGGGACATCCCGGTGAAGGCCAGGTGCCAGTCGGTGCGGCTCACCTGGGGGAAGCTCCGCTCCAGAACCTCCCCCACCGTCACCTGCAGGCCCGACCAGCGCAGGCTGTAGTCCGGGGGGGTCAGGTTCTGAGCCTGGGGGGGAGAGGGGGGAGAGAGAGGGGGGAGAGGGGTTTCACATAAACGCCACAAACCCCAGACCACCAGCATCTCCTCTACTGCCCGACTGCTAATCTACACCCCTGACCCCTGAACAGTGACCCTGAACTCTGAATACGCTCCATACACCCCTGACCCCTGAACTGTGACCCTGAACTCTGAATAAGCTCCTTATACCCCTGACCCCTGAACTGTGACCCTGAACCCTGAATAAGCTCCTTATACCCCTGAAGCCTGAACTGTGACCCTGAGCCCTGAATAAGCTCCTTATACCCCTGACCCCTGAACAGTGACCCTGAACTCTGAATACGCTCCATACACCCCTGACCCCTGAACTGTGACCCTGAACTCTGAATAAGCTCCTTATACCCCTGAAGCCTGAACTGTGACCCTGAGCCCTGAATACGTTCCATACACCCCTGACCCCTGAACTGTGACCCTGAACCCTGAATAAGCTCCTTATACCCCTGAAGCCTGAACTGTGACCCTGAGCTCTGAATAAGCTCCTTATACCCCTGACCCCTGAACTGTGACCCTGAACCCTGAATACCCAGCATACACCCCTGAAGCCTGAACTCTGCACTGGCCAAGTAGACATCTGTATGCCACCGCCATTTTGTCCACATAATTCCCATGACTCACTGGCACAGTGACAACAACTTTCAGCTTTTGGCAATCAGACCTAGACAATCAGACCCGGGTCAAAGACATCCTAGTTTTGGATTCAAAAACCGTTTCAAAAACTATGCTCAGCTGATCTTGTCTGGTGCAACTGAGCCACCCAAGAGGACCAGGAGGCGGGGTTTGCACTGAGAGTATTTCATTGGCTCCAGAACTCCAGGCAAGCTCAATAGAGCGTAGAAAAGGTATTTGAATCCAAAACAATCACGTATTTGACCCAGGTCTGGTGACAACATACGTATGCACTAATGGCGGTCAATTGTGCACTTACTGCTGAACTAAATCAAGCGTTTTTTTCAGCTAAAGAATTCACAATTACAGAAGGTATTTCATTGATGTTTCATTCACAATGCACACCGAATTTAAATGATGTTGTTATACAGGGCCTGGGCTAATTTACGAAGGGAAAATGTACTTAAATGGAAAATGGCAAATGTCGTGGGTTCGTGTCTCAATTCAATTAAGTTGTATAAATGTTTGTTTGTTGCCAACAGCTCAACCACTCCTTTATTAAGCTAAGTGTACCACCAAACTCTGTCCAAATATCACAGATGCATTTTGAGCAACAATAATAATGAGAAATATATTGGATATTCTGTCAGGGACAGGAGATTATGTGACCTACCCATCCACCACGAACAAAGCCGATCAAAACAACTTCTATTATTTAATCTCCATTTCAGCATTCACCACACACCATCTGAAGGTAGCCACCTCACATTATTCACTGAACGCGATCACATTCCCAATAACAACAATTAGAATATAAAATAGAATATATAATGTAAAATCTGCATTCCCGGTACGTCTCCTGTTCAATGGCAGCCCTGAAACCTGATTGTCTTGTCACGCACTAGTTTTTCTCAGCAAAACCTTGAAGATGAAATGCGCTTCTGAGTTAATGACAGAGAGAGATGCCATATTCTCTCCACTTGGTGAGACACAGTTGCAGATATAACATAATTTGCGCATCGAGTTTTGAAATGTATGTTCAGTCGGGAGAATAAAGAAAGAAAACTCACCATTAAGTGAGAAATTCTCATGAATATATCATAAATCATAAAACATCATGAATTGATCGTAAAATTAGCTATTCATAATAATGTGCAGTCCACCAGGCACTTAATTTAACATTCAAAAATTAAATGAGACAATTATTAAATAAGAAAAGTAAAGCTACCATCAGTAGGTTATCAGGAAATAAATTATTATATCTATGACACCATACCTACTTCAGTTTCAGCCACACACCGCTTCTTCTTATGAAACATTAACGCGGAGCGAAGTGGCTTGACATTATATGCAAACTGCAGACGGGATTTTCCCTCCGTTTTAACAAAATGGCCGCCATCTAACAGCACCACGGCCTCTCCTCTCTGTCTCACGCAGGGAGAGTAGCTTTCCCCCCCGGTCGTTAGCGCCGTTGGCTTTTATGATTTAAACCTCATGGGTATGGCATTACTTTGAAATTGTAAGATTACATTACATTACATTATTGGCATTTGGCAGACGCTCTTATCCAGAGCGACGTACAACAAAGTGCATACCCATAACCAGGGATAAGTTCGCTGAAAGACCCTAGAGGTAAGTACAATTTCAACTGCTACCTGTACAACAAAGATAAGGACAAGGGCCAATTTTTTTTTTTTTTTTTTTTTTTGAACAAACAAACGAACAGAGCAAAAGTCACCAAGTTAACTATCCAAACACTGCTTACCTAGCCAACTAAAATACCGATACACAAGTCACAGAGACAACAATTAAGGTTCACAGGGAGGTAGGGAGGGATGGGGAGAGGTGCTGTTTGAAGAGGTGTGTCTTCAGCTTGCGCTTGAAGGTGGGGAGAGATTCTATAGTTCTGACCTCAACGGGGAGTTCGTTCCACCACCGTGGAGCCAGAACAGACAGTAGTCGTGAGCGTGAGGTGGAGGTTCTGAGAGGGGGAGGTGCCAAGCGGCCTGTGGAGGCTGAACGAAGAGGTCTGGCAGGGGTGTAGGGTCTGATGATTTTTTGCAGATAAGCTGGGGCAGACCCTTTAACTGCTTGGAAGGCTAGCACCAATGTTTTGAATTTGATGCGAGCCATGACAGGCAGCCAGTGGAGGGAAGTAAGCAGGGGGGTGACATGTGAGTATTTGGGAAGGTTGAAGACCAGACGAGCTGCTGCATTCTGGATGAGTTGGAGGGGTCTGATGGCGGATGCTGGGAGGCCAGCCAAGAGGGAATTGCAGTAGTCCAGGCGGGACAGAACCATCGCTTGGACCAGGAGCTGGGTCGAGTAGGGGGTGAGAAAGGGGCGGATTCTCCGTATGTTGTATAGGAAGAACCTGCAAGACCGGGTCACCGCCGCAATGTTCTCGGAAAGGGACAGTCTGCTGTCCATCACCACGCCGAGGTTCCTTGCACTGGGTGACGGCGTGAGTGTGGTATCCCCGAGGGAAATGGAGAGATCCAGATGGGGAGAGGTATTAGCAGGGATGAATATCATTTCAGTTTTACCTGGGTTGAGCTTTAGATGGTGGTTGTCCATCCAGCTCTGGATGTCCCTCAGGCAAGCAGAGATACGGGCTGAAACCTGCGTATCAGACGGCGAGAACGAGACGAAGAGTTGGGTATCGTCCGCATAGCAGTGGTAGGATAGCCCATGTGCAGTGATCACAGGGCCAAGGGAGCGAGTGTAGAGAGAAAAAAGAAGCGGGCCAAGGACTGAGCCCTGGGGAACTCCTGTGGCGAGGGGCCGAGGTGTCGATACCGAACCAGCCCAGGCAACCTGGAAGGAGCGACCAGAGAGGTAGGACTCAATCCAGTCCAGGGCTGTGCCACAGATGCCCGTTGCTGACAGGGCAGACAGGAGGATGGAGTGATCCACAGTGTCGAAGGCAGCAGAGAGATCTAGAAGAATGAGGACAGAGGAGAGGGAGGCTGCTCGTGCGGCATGAAGTGACTCACTGACGGAGAGGAGCGCAGTCTCTGTCGAGTGGCCCGATCTGAAGCCAGACTGATGGGGGTCTAGCAGGTTGTTGTTAGAAAAGAAGGAAGAAAGTTGAGTAGAAGCGGCTCGTTCTATAGTTTTAGAAAGGAAAGGAAGAAGAGATACCGGGCGGTAGTTCTGGATGATGGAGGGATCCAGGGTAGGCTTTTTTAGCAGCGGAGTGATGTGGGCCCTCTTGGAGGATGCCGGAAAACAGCCGGAAGACAGGGAGGAGTTGACAAGGGAGGTGACAAATGGGAGAATGTCAGGTGTGATAGTTTGGAGAAGAGAAGAGGGGATAGGGTCAAGGGCACAGGTTGTAGGGCGGTGGCAGAGCAGGAGTTGAGAAACATCAGAGTCCGTAAGGGGGGAGAAAGTGGAAAAGGAAGGGATGGGCCTAGAGGGGGGGAAGGGCACAGTGAGGGGGGCGGCGGTTGTAAAGGATCTGCGGATGACTGCGACCTTCTCATCGAAGAAATCAGCAAAGTCATCAGCAGCGAAGGAGGACTGAGGAGGAGGAGGCGGTGCGTTGAGGAGAGAGGAGAAAATGGAGAAAAGTTTCCGGGGGTTAGAAGCAGAGTTCTCAATTTGCGTTTGATAGTATTTTGCTTTGGCGGCAGTGACATCGGAAGAGAATGCCGCCAGGAGAGACTGGTAAGTCATGAGGTCGGAAGCGTCTCTGGATTTCCCCCACTTCCTCTCCGCTGCGCGGAGGCTGGCCCTGGAGGTACGGAGGGTGTCAGATATCCAAGGACTGGGAGGGGATGTGCGAGGTGGCTTTGAGACAGGGGGACAGAGAGAGTCAAAGGCGGAGGAGAGAGATGAAAGGAGGGTGGCAGATGCAGAGTCAGCGGGGAGTTTGGAGAAGGATTCGAGAGGGGGGAGTGAGGCGGTGACGGTGCTGGCAAAGGAAGAGGGTGAGAGGGAGCGGAGGTTACGGCGGGCTGAGGAAGTGTGGGTGGGAGGAGGGGGAGGAGGATGGGGAGGAAGAGGGAGGGAGAATGAGATGAAGTGGTGATCAGATGTATGCAGAGGGGTAACCGTGAAATCGGAGCATGAGCAGTTCCTTACAAAGACAAGGTCTAGGACATTGCCCGCCTTGTGGGTTGGAGGAGAGTGTTGCAGGGAGAGGCCGAAGGAGTGGATTAGCGGTAGGAAGGCAGCAGACTGGGAGGCTTCTAGGTGGATGTTGAAGTCTCCAAGGAGAATCAGTGGGGTGCCATCCTCGGGGAAGGAGCTGAGAAGGGTGTCTAGCTCATCAAGGAAGTTTCCCAGGGGCCCTGGAGGACGGTAGATAACTGCAATGAAAAGGTTAGTAGGGTAGGATACTGCAACAGAATGGAATTCAAAAGTGGATATGGACAGGTCAGAGAGGGGGAGAACAGAGAATTTCCACGAGGGAGAAATTAAAAGACCAGTACCACCGCCACGGCCGGAAGGCCGGGGAGTGTGCGAGAAGGAGAAGGAGGATGAGAGGGCAGCGGGAGTGGCGGTGTTGTCAGGTGTGATCCAGGTCTCAGTTAGGGCAAGGAATTGTAGGGA
>NC_083771.1:48202337-48224837 GCF_963514075.1 Conger conger | reverse complement strand
CCCTGCGACTCGGGATGAAAACCCAGCTCTGCTGACGCTCCTTCCCCCTCACTCTCAGGGCAATTCCAGGGGTCATTTAAAGTGGGAAACTGGGAACATTTTGAACCTGGGAGTGCTGATGGGGCCCGTGTCCCGGAGCGGCGGAGGGTCTACGTGCATCATTACCCCCGCCTCCTTCTGAGGGAACAGGGATTGCACGCCGATTTCACACAATTGATTCCAAACAGCTAATCGACCGGCTTAATATAAAAGCAATGGTGGATCAAAGGCTCGACCCACCCACCCTCACACACACACACACACACACACACACACACACACACACACACACACACACACACACACACACACACACACACACACACACACACACACACACACACACACACACACACACACACACACCTCACAGCTACCGTCAACATGAAAAGCACCAGAAAGCTGCTTCACACACTGAATGACCTTGGAAAGTTTGGAGACCTGAACTTGAGATGGATACGATGTGGGAAAACCGGAGAAGAACCCGCATGTGCTGGGGGGTGGGGGGTCGGTGGTAAGGGACTTTATTATCGATCACTGGCAGTGTAACAGAATCTAATTAAAGGGATTTGAGAGGCCCCTGGAAACACACACACACTCTCACACAGACGCACACACACACTCTCACACAGACACACTCTCACACTCTCTCACACACAGAGACACACACACTCTCTCACACGCACGCACGCACGCACGCACGCACGCACGCACGCACACACACACACTCTCTCTCTCACACACACAGACAGACAGACAGACAGACAGACACAGACACAGACACAGACACAGACACAGACACACTCACACACACACACACACACAGACGTACTTGTCGGGCAGGAGCTCGGTGATGCAGCTCTCCACAGAGACCGCGGGCTGTTTCTCGTGGATCACTCCGGTCCGCCGCAGGCTGTCGATCCGCTCCTGAGCCCCCTGTGGAGACACGCGAGATTACACACACCTGCACCCGTCTATACCACTCCTATCAGCCCCCTATATCAGCCTGCACCCGTCTATACCACTCCTATCAGCCCCCTATACCACCCTACACCCGTCTATACCACTCCTATCAGCCCCCTATATCAGCCTGCACCCGTCTATACCCTCATCTGAGCCCCCTGCGGAGACCCGCGAGATTACACACACCTGCACCCGTCTATACCCTCATCTGAGCCCCCTATACCACCCTACACCCGTCTATACCACTCCTATCAGCCCCCTATACCACTCCTATCAGCCCCCTATACCACCCTACACCCGTCTATACCACTCCTATCAGCCCCCTATACCACCCTGCTCCCGTCTATACCACTCCTATCAGCCCCCTATACCACCCTGCACCCATCTATACCACTCCTATCAGCCCCCTATACCACCCTGCACCCATCTATACCACTCCTATCAGCCCCCTATACCACCCTACACCCGTCTATACCCTCATATGAGCCCCCTATACCACCCTGCACCCGTCTATACCCTCATATGAGCCCCCTATACCACCCTGCACCCGTCTATACCCTCATATGAGCCCCCTATACCACCCTGCTCCCATCTATACCCTCATATGAGCCCCCTATACCACCCTGCTCCCGTCTATACCCTCATATGAGCCCCCTATACCACCCTGCACCCGTCTATACCCTCATATGAGCCCCCTATACCACCCTGCTCCCGTCTATACCCTCATATGAGCCCCCTATACCACCCTACACCCGTCTATACCCTCATATGAGCCCCCTGTGGAGAGGGCCAGGACATTAAGCACACCTGCCATCAGGGCCGCAGGTCTGAGCACAAGGTACATAAAGTGAAATGTGTTATTTGTGTAGATAACAACAGTTGCTTATATTTCTGTGCTGTAATGCAGTTAAATGCACATGGCTGAGTGAGTCATGGGGATCAGGTATGGCAGCGTTACCTGGTGGGAATGAAACCCTGCACACACAGGGCCCTCCAGGGACACACGCGAGACCCACTGCTTTGAACCAGGCACGCTAGCCCTGGAGCAGAGTGGTCTGAGGTCAGCACAGCGGTACTGAACGTCACGCAGCGGAATGCAGTTTAAAGGGGCTCGCAGACCCTTCCACAAACTGGGCAGAGCAGAGCCAGCCAGTTAGCGTCCAGGGACAGGGCTCGCGACGCTAATTCACAGCTAATTTATGCAGACCGTTAAAATCACACAGAACGAAGATTTATGTCGGAACGAAAGAGAGCGTTTCTGTAATGAGGCACGGAGGATCTGCTCTGCGCCTCTCTAACTGGACATCTGCTCTGAAGTATTTTTACAATAACACAAATGATTTTAAAGGAACATTTGGCCAGTATGTGTGGTGCTGGTATGGTAAATGAAGGGTATAAGGTAAATGTACTTTGCATACATACAGTGCAGTCCGTAAGTATTAGGACAATTACTGTGAATGCCTTGTAGAAATGACAGCTGTAATTCATACAAGGTTCACCCCATACGGACGTAAATACCCTCAAATTACAGCTGACAGTCCGCACTTTAAATTAATTTGGTCTCAACATCCATATGGAGTGAACTGTATTAAAGTTGTGTGACTGTCCAAATACTTACGGGCCTCACTGTATATGCAGGTATTCCGCAAAATGTGCTCAGACCTACCGTGCCCAACACCCTCATCATATCACAGTAATTCATGAATAAATCAGGAGTATTTCCACCGGAGTGGCCCTGCTGGTCAGAGCAGGGGTGATGTTCTCTGTGTTCTGGGCTTTTCTGGGCTTTTCTGGGCCTGAGGAGGTGACTAATGACTCCAGCACCAGCAGGACGACGCTGTGGCAGACCGTCAGCCGATAGAACGTCAGCGTCATGTGACAGGGGAGCGGGCGGGTGGGAACGCTCCGGGTCTAGCAGGATTAATCAAGGCGTGGTCCAGGGATGGCTCCAGCACTGTGTGTGTGTGTGTGGGGGGGGTTAACCGGGGGGGGGCACCTTTAGTCCAGCGGCGTAGCCCACGGGCTGGGGGGCGATGTTGGACTGCCCCGCCTCTCCCGTTACCATGGCGAGGCCGAACACTTCCTGGAAGGCGTCGCGGACGGCCGCCACCTTCACCTCCTTATCCGACGTGACAACGATGTCCAGATCCCCCCCGGACTCTGGGAGGACGGACAGACAGACAGACAGACAGACAAACAGACACACACACACACACACACACAGAGACACACACACACACACACACGCAGAGACACACACACAGACATGCACAGAGACACACACAGAGACACACACACACACACACAGACACGCACAGAGACACGCGCAGAGACACACACACAGAGACACACACACACACACACACACAGAGACACACACACACACACACAGACACGCACAGAGACACGCGCAGAGACACACACACAGAGACACACACACACACACAGACACGCACAGAGACACAGACAGAGACACAGACAGAGACACACAGAGATACACACACACACAGAGACACACACACACACACACACACACACACGCAGAGACACACACAGAGACACACACACAGACATGCACAGAGACACACACAGAGACACACACACACACAGAGACACACACAAAGACACACAGAGAGACACACACAGAGACACACACACAGATACACACACACACAGTCTGTGTTACAGTAACCTGTAAATCTGCCAGTTCCACTCCTTACCGTGCCCATTAACAGAAAACCTCTGTGACAGATTTTACTGCGTCTCTCCACAGTAACCCCCCCCCCCCCCCCGCCCCGTCTGGCCCCTCCAGCCTCCCATCGGACACAGACTGATGAGGGAGCCATTTTGTCCCCACAACCCACAACTCACCGCTCACATTTGCTGTCAACATTTCATACACAAAACCACCGCTTATCATATTACCCGGCTCTCTTATGAACCGGGTCGATAATACTGACAGACATTCCAGCCAAATGTTTTCTTCCCCCCCAGTTTAAAAACGCAGCACAAAGAATCATTAATAAATAATGAACCGTAAAAAACTGACATTGCTCATTAAAGCCATTACAGGCAGAGAACCTTCCCCTGCACGATCATTAGCAACATCTCACCATCAGTAATGTTTAATAAACACCGTTTAACACCCGGCTCTCACTGCAATACGCCGTTATGAACGTGATAACCTGCTCACTTTGTGTCTTGTATGCGGTATGTATTTGCCAATTCTGCCTCAGGTAAAAAAAAAAGAAAAAAAAAAGAAAAAAAAGAGGCAGAATTGGAAAAAAAAAACTCATTTGGAAAAATGAATGTATGGACATAAAACCAAGAGAAAGAATATGATGCTTCTTGCATAACAAGTAGTTTTCAGGAAGGCAGTTTCAACATACACAAGCCCACAGACTGTGCTTGGATTACAGGCTGTAAAATCCTGGATCAGCAGTCAGTAATTTAGGACCGAGGTCTGGTTTATGGGGACCTGGCTCAGGCTGAGTTCTGGTTTATGGGGACCTGGCTCAGGCTGAGTTCTGGTTTATGGGGACCTGGTTCAGGCTGAGTTCTGGTTTATGGGGACCTGGTTCAGGCTGAGTTCTGGTTTATGGGGACCTGGCTCAGGCTGAGTTCTGGTTTATGGGGACCTGGCTCAGGCTGAGTTCTGGTTTATGGGGACCTGGTTCAGGCTGAGTTCTGGTTTATGGGGACCTGGTTCAGGCTGAGTTCTGGTTTATGAGGACCTGGTTCAGGCTGAGTTCTGGTTTATGGGGACCTGGCTCAGGCTGAGTTCTGGTTTATGGGGACCTGGTTCAGGCTGAGTTCTGGTTTATGAGGACCTGGTTCAGGCTGAGTTCTGGTTTATGGGGACCTGGTTCAGGCTGAGTTCTGGTTTATGGGGACCTGGTTCAGGCTGAGTTCTGGGTTATGGGGAACTGGTTCAGGCTGAGTTCTGGTTTATGGGGACCTAGTTCAGGCTGAGTTCTGGTTTATGAGGACCTGGTTCAGGCTGAGTTCTGGTTTATGGGGAGCTGGTTCAGGCTGAGTTCTGGTTTATGGGGACCTGGTTCAGGCTGAGTTCTGGTTTATGGGGACCTGGTTCAGGCTGAGTTCTGGGTGATGGGGACCTGGTTCAGGCTGAGTTCTGGGTTATGGGGACCTAGTTCAGGCTGAGTTCTGGGTTATGGGGACCTAGTTCAGGCTGAGTTCTGGGTTATGGGGACCTGGTTCAGGCTGAGTTCTGGGTGATGGGGACCTGGTTCAGGCTGAGTTCTGGGTGATGGAGACCTGGTTCAGGCTGAGTTCTGGGTGATGGAGACCTGGTTCAGGCTGAGTTCTGGGTGATGGAGACCTGGTTCAGGCTGAGTTCTGGGTGATGGGGACCTGGTTCAGGCTGAGTTCTGGGTGATGGAGATCTGGTTGAGGCTGAGTTCTGGGTGATGGAGACCTGGTTCAGGCTGAGGTCTGGAGACCCGGTTTAGGTTTAAGCGGAGTGACTCACTGATGTAGGGGGCCATGCCGGGGTCCAGGGTGGTGATCATGGACTCTACGGAGTGCTTGGTCTTATCCAGAACCGTCTTCACCATGGGGTTCCCAGCCACGCCCTAACCCCGGAGACAAAGCAGGACGGAGAGCTCACATCCTGCAGCTGCTAGGTAACCACGGATACTAACATCCCATCATGAAAACACCCCCCTGCAAATGCACAAGCACACAGCACACAGATAAAACAAGGTATGGACACACACACACACACACACACACACACACACACACACAGACACACAGACACACACACACACACACACAAACAGCACACACACACAAGACAGCAGACACACACGCACATGCACATGCACACATAGAACACAGCACACACACACAAACACACAGCACACACAGCACACACAGCGCGAGCGCACACACACACACACACACACACACAGCGGATCCCTGCAGCATCAGGAGCACCCACCTTAAAGAAGCCCCACAGTCCCCCGCTGTTGGTTGCCATGGCGACGGGGGGATCCTCACGCTCCTCAGGGAAGGTGATGGGGGACCCCGTCCCGACCCCCAGCCCCCCCGACATCACGGGCTGCTGCACCATGGGGTTCGGCACCACCCCTACAGGACATACAGACACATTTACAGACTCAATCACACTAATAACCCCTACAGGACATACAGACACATTTACAGACTCAATCACACTAATAACCCCTACAGGACATACAGACACATTTACAGACACAATCACACTAATAACCCCTACAGGAAATACAGACACATTTACAGACACAATCACACTAATAACCCCTACAGGACATAGACACATTTACAGACACAATCACACTAATAACACCTACAGGAAATACAGACACATTTACAGACACAATCACACTAATAACCCCTACAGGAAATACAGACACATTTACAGACACAATCACACTAATAACCCCTACAGGACATACAGACACATTTACAGACACAATCACACTAATAACACCTACAGGAAATACAGACACATTTACAGACACAATCACACTAATAACCCCTACAGGACATACAGACACATTTACAGACACAATCACACTAATAACCCCTACAGGAAATACAGACACATTTACAGACACAATCACACTAATAACCCCTACAGGACATACAGACACATTTACAGAAACAATCACACTAATAACCCCTACAGGAAATACAGACACATTTACAGACACAATCACACTAATAACCCCTACAGGAGATACAGACACATTCACAGACACAATCAAACTAATAACCCCTACAGGAGATACAGACACATTTACAGACATAATCACAATCACTTACAGACACAATCACAATCATTCACAGACACAATCACACTAATAACCCAACAGGAGATAGACGCTCATTTACAGACACAATCACACTAATGATGAGTGTACGCATACACGCATGTCTCTGAGGTCAGAGAGGGTGGAGAGGAACCCCTAAGAAAGGCACTGCACAGCAGAGCCGGGGGTAATTAATCTGTTCAGCGTAGAGTCCACGTCAGCCGTTAGCACAGGTGTCTGCGCTCTGATGCCGGCCAGGTGAGATCACCTGCCTCACAGGTCGAGTGACATCACTGTCCCTGGAAGCCGAACCTCCAGCCGCCAGCGTCTGAAAGCAGCTCCCCCAACAAAGCCCCCCCCCGCTGACTGAGTCTACAGCCCAGAGAGCAACAGTGAGGCAAGCGGTTTATATCCATTCAGATCACCTCCCACGGCACAAAGAGATCCACCTACAACACAGCCGCTAGCACAGACACGCAGCTCTCAGGCGCTAGCACAGACACGCAGCTCTCAGGCGCTAGCACAGACACGCAGCTCTCAGGCGCTAGCACAGACACGCAGCTCTCAGGCGCTAGCACAGACACGAAGCTCTCAGGCGCTAGCACAGACACGCAGCTCTCAGGCGCTAGCACAGACACGCAGCACAGACACACAGCTCTCAGGCGCTAACACAGACACGCAGCACAGACAGGCAGCACAGACACGCAGCACAGACACGCAGCACAGACACGCAGCACAGACACGCAGCTCTCAGGCGCTAGCACAGACACGCAGCACAGATAGGCAGCACAGACAGGCAGCACAGATAGGCAGCACAGACAGGCAGCACAGACACGCAGCACAGACACGCAGCACAGACAGGCAGCACAGACACGCAGCACAGACACGCAGCTCTCAGGCGCTAACACAGACACGCAGCACAGACACGCAGCTCTCAGGCGCTAACACAGACACGCAGCACAGACAGGCAGCACAGACACGCAGCACAGATAGGCAGCACAGACAGGCAGCACAGACACGCAGCACAGACAGGCAGCACAGACACGCAGCACAGACAGGCAGCACAGACACGCAGCACAGACACGCAGCACAGACACGGTCACACTGCGGTCGACGGCGTGGCAGGGTGACTTTGAGTCGGACAGCGCGAGTCTGACCGAACGCCACCTGATCACACGGCGTCCCGGCCGTGAATCACCGTCCGGCCGCAAACAGGGTGAATTATGGGTACGAAGCACGCGGCGCCTCACACGCCCGACCCCTGTCCTCCCGCTATTCACATCCCGTCTTAAATCACCGCTTCCTGGATTCTCATCGCCTTCAAACGCCGCACGCGCGTGTGTGAGGAGCCTCTGTCTGCACCTCACTTCCTGACGGAGGCGTGATGGACTAGTGCCGTGAGCCGCAGGGCGCTGCGTGTGTGAGGTACGCCGGAGTGTGTAAGTGTAAGTGCCGACAGACTGTTTGTCTGGTATTTAATAAGCCGAATGTCCTCACAGACAGAGAGTGCAGTGCAGCCACTGCTTTAAGAGTCCCATGTGTCCAATCCCAGAGAGGTTTAATTCAATCTTACAGACACACACACACACACACACACACACACACACACACACACACACACAGACACACACAGGCAGACAGACACAGGCAGACACGCCGACACACGCACACACACCCACACTCACACACACACACGCACACACAGACACACACACACAGACAGACAGACAGACACAGGCAGACACGCCGACACACGCACACACACCCACACTCACACTTTTCAGATGCAATTAGAGCCCTCTGGCTATGCATGCAAATATGCACATGTAGGCCTATTTTTATCTGTATGTGCGTGCAGGTGCGAGAGTGTGTGTTTGTGTGTGTGTGAGTGCGTGCATGTGCGAGAGTGTGTGTGTGTGTGTGTGTGTGTGCGAGAGTGTGTGTGTGTGTGTGTGTGAGTGTGTGTGTGTGTGTGTGTGTGTGTGCGAGAGTGTGTGTGTGTGTGTGTGTGTGTGTATGTGTGTGTGTGTGTGTGTGTTCTGTGTTCTGTGTGTGAGCCCCAGGTTCAGGCAGTCAGGAGTTAATCTCTGACCGTACGGCACGGCTGAACATCCCTCATCCTGAACAGTAAATTAAAACGCTGCCACGGTGCTTCAGGAACGCTCCTGATCACAGCTCTGAAAGAGCAGCCAATCAGCACCGACCCTCACAGCAGCCAATCAGCACAGACCCTCACAGCAGCCAATCAGCACAGACCGTCCAACACGTGAACACATTTTCACTTCCATCCAACAGTGAAAATAACACCACACGTTACGTGCGAGCCACCATTACTGCATACTATTACCATATTATTACTGCGGCACAAAACAATTAGCCACCTTCATGATGTCGGTAACACTTTACCGGAACCCCTCGCTATCAGGCTGACATAACACTGTCATACACATGACATAACGGCTGCCACAGGACTGCACAACGGATGATGTCAGATTACATAAAGCTGTCATACTTTTATCAGTAAAGGCCCTGACAGACGTTACGATCATAAAATTCAGAGATAAAAGTATGACAGTTTTATGTTGGATTTGGTCCCCACCTGAAAAGAATAATCGGAAGCCCGCAGGTCGTATAATGCAAGCGTGCCTCTAGAGCGGGGCAGTAGGGCAGTACCTGGGGTATAATAATGAGACGTGTCCTCAGGGCAGTACCTGGGGCAGTACCCGGGGTGTAATAATGAGTCCTCGAGGCAGTACCTGGGGCAGTACCTGGGGTATAATAATTAAATGTGTCCTCAGGGCAGTACCTGGGGCAGTACCTGGGGCAGTACCCGGGGTGTAATAATGAGTCCTCGGGGCAGTACCTGGCACCGGGGGGGCGCTGGAGAAGCTGGGCATCAGGGGGGTCTGTGGGGCACGCCCGGCGTGCCCGCGCGTGATGTCATAGCTCGCCATGGTGAAGCCGGAGGTGGGCGGGCCCGTGGGGGGGGCCGACATGACGGGCGGGGGAGGGGGGGCGGTGGAGGTGCTGAGGGGGGGGGGCAGGGGGGAAGCCCCCCGCCATGGGGCTGGAGGAGGGGGGAGGGGCTACGGACATGGGGGGTGGGGCTACGGACATGGGGGGAGGGGCCACATACATGGGGGGTGGGGCCACGGACATAGGGGGAGGGGCTATGCCCATAGGGGGCGGGGACTGGAACAGAGGGGGGGCGGAGGAGCGAATCGGGGGGGCGGAAGCCGGCGGGGGGGCGGGGGCGGGCGAGGAGAACACCCCCGGGTTGAAGGGTGAGATTCCCGTGGTGCTGGGGTGGGAGAGCGGACTCGTCAGGCCTGCAGGAGGAAGAGGAGAGAAGCCACAGTTAGCCACGGAGCAGGGCAGCACAGGGTATCACAGGGGGAGGGCAGCACAGGGTATCACAGGGGGAGGGCAGCACAGGGTATCACAGGGGCAGGGCAGCACAGGGTATCACAGGGGGAGGGCAGCACAGGGTATCACAGGGGGAGGGCAGCACAGGGTATCACAGGGGGAGGGCAGCACAGGGTATCACAGGGGCAGGGCAGCACAGGGTATCACAGGGGGAGGGCAGCACAGGGTATCACAGGGGGAGGGCAGCACAGGGTATCACAGGGGGAGGGCAGCACAGGGTATCACAGGGGGAGGGCAGCACAGGGTATCACAGGGGCAGGGCAGCACAGGGTATCACAGGGGGAGGGCAGCACAGGGTATCACAGGGGGAGGGCAGCACAGGGTATCACAGGGGCAGGGCAGCACAGGGTATCACAGGGGGAGGGCAGCACAGGGTATCACAGGGGCAGCCTGGAGCCTAGTGGCTATGGTACATCACTGGGAAGGCTGGTAGCCACGATGAGATCTGCAGAGCACTTGGGCCCTAGGAGCAAGGCCCTTAACCCCAGATTGCTCCAGGGGGGATTGTCCCCTGCTTAGTCTAATCAACAGCAAGTCACTTTGGATACGAGCATCAGCTTAAATAACAATAACAAATTATTGTTATTTAAGTTATTCAGCAACTCAACAGGATTTCGGTCCTTGAGGTTAGTACATGGGGAAGGGCAGCGAACGGTAAACAAGGTCCTGCAGCTGCCATTTGACTGAACACACAAACCACATGACCACACGGGAGCTGCGCAACCTTCCTGCTGATTGGCCGTCTTATCAGCACCCAATGGGTATCAGCGATGCGTTATCCGGGAAGCGTTTCCCATGGCCTCTGACGGTTGGTTGTTTAACAACCGTATCAGGCAGGATTAAAGAACAGACAAAAGCCTACACATGCCCCATATATCATATTATATGCCGTGCAGTCCTACTACAAAGATAAAAAACATCACACAAACGGCTTGTGGCAGATAGCGTTATTGTTATAGTGCCAGAATACAGATTAACGCGCATCTCCTTCTCAGGAGAATGTCAGAATGATAAAAAAAGAACCGCGAGCACTCGGGAGTCATTTAACGAGGACGCCCGCGGAGGACGGAGCGCTCCTGCGATACCCAGCATGCACAGCAGCCCGACTGCGGAGAGCTTCTTCTTCTGTAGTCCCGTCTCAGAGGAGCGCGGGGCGGGCGGAGGCAGAGCGTGACGGAACAGAGGAGTCTTCGTGCGACAGGGAGACGCGTTGACGGGGGAGGGCTTTTAGGTGTCGATGTGGTTCCTCTCTGCGCTCACAAAGAGCGTCGTGTGGAAATACAGTTTAATGATATATTATATATATTATATATGTCCACAGAACACGAGCCGCCTTGATGGGAGGGTCGGTCTCGTCTCACAGCTGACTAACATCATCAACATGATACAGGACCGCCACAGTGCCCACCCTGTGGAAAACATCCACCATCATACCACAATCTAATCTAAGCTAATCTCATCTAAACCTAAGAAACACACAGTTAAAAGACAATACGTATAATGATACAAAAGAAAGTACAAAGAAAAAGAACTTCCATCTAAACATTAAAAACGAGAGTCGGGTCAGGGAGAATATGGTCATTTTCAAAGGCTTCATGATTTAAAACGTTTAAAAATTATGTTACTACAATGCAGGCCACGTATGAGCTCCCTGAAACTGCCCAGGGTCAGGAGAGGACCCAGCTTTAGGATCCCAGAGTCCCGGGAGGACCCAGCTTTAGGATCCCAGAGTCAGGAGAGGACCCAGCTTTAGGATCCCAGAGTCAGGAGAGGACCCAGCTTTAGGATCCCAGAGTCCCGAGAGGACCCAGCTTTAGGATCCCAGGGTCCCGAGAGGACCCAGCTTTAGGATCCCAGAGTCAGGAGAGGATCCAGCTTTAGGATCCCAGAGTCAGGAGAGGATCCAGCTTTAGGATCCCAGAGTCAGGAGAGGATCCAGCTTTAGGATCCCAGAGTCCCGGGAGGACCCAGCTTTAGGATCCCAGAGTCCCGAGAGGACCCAGCTTTAGGATCCCAGAGTCCCGAGAGGACCCAGCTTTAGGATCCCAGAGTCCCGGGAGGACCCAGCTTTAGGATCCCAGAGTCATGAGAGGACCCAGCTTTAGGATCCCAGGGTCCCGAGAGGACCCAGCTTTAGGATCCCAGAGTCAGGAGAGGATCCAGCTTTAGGATCCCAGAGTCAGGAGAGGATCCAGCTTTAGGATCCCAGAGTCAGGAGAGGATCCAGCTTTAGGATCCCAGAGTCCCGGGAGGACCCAGCTTTAGGATCCCAGAGTCCCGAGAGGACCCAGCTTTAGGATCCCAGAGTCCCGAGAGGACCCAGCTTTAGGATCCCAGAGTCCCGGGAGGACCCAGCTTTAGGATCCCAGAGTCAGGAGAGGACCCAGCTTTAGGATCCCAGAGTCAGGAGAGGACCCAGCTTTAGGAGAACACCACTGCTGGAGGCTGGAGCGCCGTGTCTAAACGCAGCCCTTCCCAGCTCCTGAGAGCGAGCGTGATGAGATCCAGCTCTCCACGTGAGTAACGGGGTGAGAGAGGGAGGTAATCTACGGAGAAGCTCTTTGTAAACAGACAGGAGCCGTTGTGTGCCCGTTGCTGAACCACAGCAGCGTATCTGATGGCCGACAGGGCCAAGTGGGGAACTGAGGACGCTGGGTACCCCCCCCACCACCGCCCCCACCCCCATTCCCTCTTCCAGCATCGACAATCACTCGGTAACTTACACTACATAACAGTACAGTTACACTACATAACAGCACAGTTCTTTAGCAACTTACAGTTGATTAGACTACGCAGGGGACAACCCCCCCCGGAGCAATGTGGGGTTAAAGGCTTTGCTCAAGGGGTGTCTCAGTGGCGCAGCCTGTAGAGCACTGACCACATGCTCATTGCGAGCTGCGACATCGGCAGTTTGAATCCGACCGTCCGACATTTGTCGCATGTCTTCCCCTCTCTCACGCTCCCATTCTTCCTGTCTCTCTATACTGTATACTGTCCAATAAAGCTGAAAAAAGCCAAAAAAATATATATATCTTAAAAAAAAAAAAAAAGGCTTTGCTCAAGGGCCCAACAGCACCACCATAATAACTAATGTAATGTAATGGATGATTCTTCAAGAGCAGGTGAGGCTTAGCTCAGTCCTCTGGGACTAATTGTGTGGCAGGAGGTCAAGGGTGAAGGGTCAAGGTTCACAGGTTTCTGCGCTCACTGAGTGAGCACCCAGGAGCCACAAGGCATCAGGCGAGACTGATAGCATGCGATGTTGATGAACTACAGAGACAGGACCTCACAGATGAGATGCATCAAGGCCTGAGATGGTATTTATGCCAGGATAGCGTGTTGAAGGTCGCTGGACCGCAGACTTGTTTTGTTCCAGTGATCTTCCCTCTGGGCCGGCGTGACATTCAATAAACTTTTTACTTTTCTCGAGTAGCGCGTTTGTAGACGTGGGCGAGTTCAGGCATCGCCCTGTCAGTGACTCTGTGGAGAGAGACCGGGGGCTTTTGGGCGAGTTCCTGCATCGCCCTGTCAGTGACTCTGCGGAGAGAGACCGGGTCCTCACGGCACACGGTTTCCTTAGTGACGGATTACGAGCAGGAAGAGAGGCGCGGTAAGGTCCCAGATGCTCACTAACACAGGAGCCCTACACGGGTACCTCTACACCCACCACACCAGTGTCCCAAACCTTCCAGCACCTCCAGCTGGTCCAAGTAGCTCAAGCCCAATCAAGCCCCTGAACCATCTGGGCCACAGATACTCCATTCGGTTTTACTTGTACAGCACATTTAACAGAACACTGTCACAAAGACACTTAGCAGAGTAGCAAAAGGGCAAACAGCAGACCTGATCACACAAGTCACCGTGTATGTGAGGTAAAAGAGAATCACGCCCTAGTCGGAAGAGAGACCGCTAAACTGTGGCCATAAAAAAAACTCCCCGATGGGAAGAAATCTCAAGAGGAACCCGAGAATACAGGGGGGAGCCCATCCTACGCTGGCCGGCACGGTGTAATGGTAGAAAGAAGACATATAAATAACCTCATCTTATCTAAAACAAACTGGACTGGGTGTGCCATCAACGCAGGTCCTTCATGAATCAGGATGGGGTGATTACAGTCACTTTCTCAACCCATGTTCCTGAATTACCAAAATCCTGTCAAATTTCTGATTAAATTCTCTAAAATGTCCTTCGTGAGCAGTGAGCGCAATCAGTTGCGCAGCGTGGAGCAGCACTCACGGCACACTGCTGAGTATGCATGGGTAAAATATACTTTTCCAAATCCTGCCCTCAGACACAATCCCTCAAAACGCCTCACACTGAACAACCTGCTGCCGCATATTAACAGTACAGAGCCGAAAAAACACGAGTCAAACCAAACATCGCCCCAGGAGAGGCCTGGGAGCAAATCCCCAAACAACACGGGTGAACCTGCACATCAATCAGCAGGAGATACGAGCACCATCTACAGGGCTAACACTCGATTGATTGGCCACCTGCCCAGGGTGTATACCTGCCTCTCACCCCAATGCATGCTGGGATAGGCTCCAGCAGCCCCCCCCACCCCCCAAAGATAATGGATGGACAATGGAATTAGATAATGGATGAATAAAGTAATTAGACAACGGATGGATAATGGATTTAGACAACGAGTGGATTCATGAATGGAAGCTCCCACTTCCTGTTTCCTTCCCAGTGATCACCGAAGGAACAGTGGGATCTACAGACGTTCGGGGCGTTATGTTGCATCAATATACAGCTTCTGGGGGCTCAAACCAGCAAGAATGTTGAAAGGTGTTATTCTATCAATGAATACCCAGAGAGGTTATTACTAAAGGTTTTAAGATGAAGAAAAAGAAGGCAACATTTTATTTGAAGGCAGTATCCATAATGCGTAAATACATAAACACGGCATAACACCGGACATAAACATTCATAAATGTCTGTTCCACTCGGTGTCAAATGTCATAAAGGGTCATTAAGTCACTGACATTGAAAGTGACATAATGACCCTTCAGGAAAATTGACAGCAAGTGGAACAGACCATTGCATATGAATGGTCATGCATGGTTATATCAGGTCATGCAGTGTTTATGTAGACATGATGTTAGCACAGGGGTCCCCAACCCTGGTCCTGGAGAGCTTCTGGGTCTGCTGGTTTCTGTTTTCACCTTAAAATCAGCACCCTGCTGAGACCCAGGTAACCAGGTGAGGGGAGTTAATTAATCAATTATAGCAACTGATTACAGTCAAGAGCAGAGTAACAAACGAAAACCAGCAGACCCCGTAGCTCCACTGTGTTAGCATGATGCATACAGCCTTCAAATGAAGAGCTACCAAAAAGAAAGAGTGTGAAAAGTGTGGGTACCTGACAGACCCAGGGAGCGGCCTTACCTATGGAGAGGGGCGGGGGGGTGACGGACGCAGCCACGCTCGGGGGGGGCGTGGGGGTGGTGGGGGGAGTGTTCTCGATCCCGCTCTCTTCCATCATCTTCCCGCACCTGAGTGGTTTAAACCAGAAACTGTCAGCCACTTTTAACAGAGCGGATCGCATGCAACTGTGCGGCTTGCATTAACAGAGCACTCACCAGGCCAGCCCACTCAACTAATATGGGAGCTCTGTTTGCAAACCAAACCCAGGTAACACCAGGTAACACCAGGTAACACCAGGTAACACCAGGTAACACCAGGTAACACCATCCCAACTGTCAAGCACAGATGTAGCAGCATCTGTCTGTGAGCTACCATCTACCGTACTGTAGGTTTTCACTCTAACCCAAACAAAGCACACCTCATTCAGCAACTAGAGCAGGGCTGCCCAACCCTGTTCCTGGAGATGTTCCATCCTGTAGGTTTTCACTCTAACCCAAACAAAGCACACCTCATTCAGCAACTAGAGCAGGGCTGCCCAACCCTGTTCCTGGACATTTACTTTCACTCCAACCCTCACAAAGCAAACCCAATTCATCAGCTAGAGATCTCATTGACCAGCTAATTAATAGAATCAGATGCACCAAATTAGGGTTGAAATGAAAACCTACATGCTGCAGGCACAGTGAGATTACCGTGTTGTTGACCCATGTGCAACTCCAGGACACCGCTGTTTGTGTGTGACACTGGGTACCCCACATATTAGCACTATTTATTTACATATACTTTATTGAATGTCCAAACCTATTTTGTCTTAAATGCAATCACATCAACGTTAAAAAAATAATAATAATAAAAAAGAGAAATAAATAACAGCCAGTTTCCAGGGAAATTAAACCCGAACGTAGAGAGAAGACTACAACTACAACACTGCCTGCAAGTAAAGTCAGAATATGGCGTGCAAAGCTCTTTGGCGCATATAATTCTTTAATAATGTTATTGTTTGGACACTCAAATGGACACATTTTCATAAACCTTTGAAGCCAGTCGCGTTAACATACGCTGTGCGGTCGCTGTCGGTACAGACGAAGACAACTGCGTAAGCGAGTTAATGCCACGTCCCAGCTGCCCGTACAAACGACTGTCACACCGCCCGTCACGTCAAACAAGCGACGCTCTCAGGTCTAATCAAATAATTAACACCGTTTAGTTAAGTACCACTATCAAGCTAACATTTTTTGTCTTGCCAACGAGTTGACCTGGGAGTCGAGAGGCAATCGTGTAAGCACATTTAAATTATCAATGCTAGCTCGCTAACATTAGTTGGCGAGCTGCGTGCTGTTGCTGTTTTGCTAGATAATGTGAGCTAGCAACTCTCGACAACGCATAACACGTGAGACCGAGATTGTTGGCCAGCTGCTAATTGCATAAAACCCATTAGTTATCAAGCTAGCTAGCTATTTAGTAAGTGCTAACTGGTACACACATTGCTAATAGTCTTGCTAGCTCAGTGCATAGCATCCAAACGGCCGAGCATGACTATTTTAACCTGGTTGAGCGTAGCTAATCTTGCTAAGTTCGGCAACCGGGCGCCCGGTTTGTTTAGCCTGGAACCGGGTACCTGGTTTGTTTAGCCTGAAAACGGGGACCCGGTTTGTACCTGTTTGACGCTTCCGGAGAAAGCTCGAAGTGCCGCAGAAAACCAGACTTTGCACAGGGAACCCCCAAGCACTGGCCCAGTCGAAAATGGCCGCGTACTGGTGACGTCACGAATTGCCACGTCGTTCCTGTGACGGGGCCGGCTCGTGCAGGGCTACCCTGGTCGGGGGGAAGAACTGGCACCACCTGGTTTACAGTGGGATCTTCGACTTGTATCAAAGAAAACACGATGTATACTGTCAAAGCCAATGTTTTGCAATATAGCATACATCATACTAGAATAATTGCATGAACCCATATCAACCCATATATTACATTACATTACATTATTGGCATTTGGCAGACGCTCTTATCCAGAGCGACGTACATCAAAGTGCATACCCATAACCAGGGATAAGTTCGCTGAAAGACCCCAGAGGGAAGTACAATTTCAACTGCTACCTGTACAACAAAGATAAGGACGAGGGCCTTTTTTAATTTTTTTTTTTTTTTTTTGTTTGAGAACAAACAAACAAACAAACAGAGCAAAAGTGACGTGAAGAGTGTCTTGGGATCCTACAGCACAGTATCCCCATCACTGCAATGGGGCATTGGGGTTTATTTGACCGATGGGAAGAAAAAGTGTTTTACATAATTCTATATCTGATTGGTACATGGTCAATAAGCATGTAGTAAAATATAACAAACTAAATGATTGGTAATGTTTTATCACGCAGCATGCATACTCGATGAGCACAGAGAGAGAGAGAGAGGAGAGAGGGGGGGGTCTTGTTTGGAAAGCTTGGAATTTATTGCTCTACCTGTTCCTTGAGAGGTCTAACAGGAGGCTTGAAAATCATAAGAATTTAGTGTGGTCACACAAGTTTCACAAATAATACTCTTCCCTTTATTGCCAAAGAGCAACATTACTTTGCATCATATTACCATCCTCATAGTGGGTGGTGGTCTGTGGTGCTGATATTGTTCATCTATAGGATTATTATATAGCAATAATTGTAACACCATAGGTCTGTCTTGGAGATATGGGTTTGACATCCATGTTGAGAACTCTATGGAGGTGTGTGTGTTTCTGTGTGTGTGTAAGTCTGCGTGTGCACATCTGTGTGTGTGTGTGTGTGTATGTGTGTGTTATTATTTGTAAGGGGGAAGAATAAGGCGGACCAAGCACTGACCCCTGGGGAACGCCTGCTGAGAGAGCCTGAAAAGTCACAGTAGGCACTTCACACCACTGTGAGCATCAGAATCCAGGGGTCACAGGTCACCGCGTGGAGTTGTGCTGGGACTGCAGCAGAGGGAGATATTGTTCATCTATAGGATTATTATATAGCAATAATTGTAACACCATAGGTCTGTCACCATAGGACTGCAGCAGAGGGAAGGTGCACCGCTCTAAACAGAGAGTGCACAAAGGCCCACGGCTGTTGTGTTTTATTTGCCCGTGCTCTGGTTGATGGCTTCATTAAAGCTCCGGCCAGCTTCTGCCAGGCCCACAGCCTCATTTGGCGTCACATGAAGCCAGCTTGTGTTTTTATTCAACTTTTCTATGGCCACAGCAATAAATACAAGTTTTCACCACCATGGAAGCGCCTATATAACTGGGCATTGTGCAGTTTGTGACCTGTAGCCACTGTTGCCAAGGAACTTGTAAAAGTGACTGACTACGTGTCTATAACTAGTGTTCAACAAGGAGGCAAACAAAAGAAAATATACTTTTACACATGCGAGCTGACTACCTGCAGAAGCTGACTCTGAATATATGGTAAAACAGTGAATGGACCGCATTTATATGGCCAAAAAAAACCTGACGTGTTTGTCGTCATTTTGGAAACTGTGTCTACTCCGGAAGTGCCCGAGATTCCAACACAGAATGACAAAATTTATACTGTCATTCAATAGGACATTTTGCACTTGGAAATCGGAAACTGCTGACTTGCGAGAAGTCATGTCCTGAGCGCATCCCCGGGCCCCATAGCCATGGGACTTGCAGGTTTGTGTCACGGACGCGTTCAGGGGTGTGTGGTCTCCTCTGAAAAGGGCCAGATGTGACTGAAATTTAGAGAAAACCACTAAAACGAGGACCTTTATCCTTCAGCTTAATTAGGTCTCACCTGTCACCTGACTCTTAACCTGGGCCTTGATCTTTTCAGCTGTTTGTTTTGAAACAAAGAACATCATTGCTGACATTTCATTATCCTAACCCGCTTATCCTGAACAGGGTCGCAGGGGGGCTGGAGCCTATCCCAGCATACATTGGGCGAAAGGCAGGAATACACCCTGGACAGGTCGCCAGTCCATCGCAGGTCACATACACCATTCACTCACACACCCACACCCACGGGCAATTTAGACTCTCCAATCAGCCTAACCTGCATGTCTTTGGACTGTGGGAGGAAACCGGAGTACCGGAGGAAACATGCAAACTCCGCACAGAGAGGCCCCGGCTGACTGGGATTTGAACCCAGGACCTCCTTGCTGTGAGGCGGCAGTGCTACCCACTGCACCATCCGTGCTGCCGCTTTTGTGTCTCTCCATTTTATTCATGAGAAATCTGAGTGTTTAAACTCAGCTCAGTGCTCCCTCTAATGCATCAGGCATGTCTGCCCCTCTTAAGGCTCGAATAGATCAAGAGAAAACGACCAGGTAAACACGTGGAGCCTGGACTGGCAGGAGTTTTGAGGAAAACAAACAGTTTGGTCTCGTGCTGCATGTTCTGCACGTTCCACACGCACGCACACACGCGAGAGGGGAACGGAATTAAGACTACAAAACAGTCAGATTGATTTTCTGGATTAATTGCCGGGTGCTTCAGTTGCTGAATTGCTAACGCACACACAAATAAAAATTCAATTACCATAAATTCCATCATTTTCTTCATGGCCATTGGACTCTTGATTCTCATGTGTGGCTGTGTGTGTGTTTTGGACAACTTCTATATCCATCTGCTAATGTTTGCTAATGTTTGTCCCCAAACCAAACTTGACAAATCAAATGTTTAGCTCGAGCAGTGTTTTGTCTTCTGATTTAATGTTATTTGTGTGACTGGCCCAATACTTTTGCATTTAACTATATTCAATATACTTAATAAAAGCTATATTCATCTGTATTCTAGTTATCTATTAATATAGTTCATTAAATATAGCTTCTTCCCTTCTATTACTCTGTAAAGCGTCTTTGCGAGTCTTCTGTGAAAAGCGCTTTTCAGATAAAATGGAATTGAATATACAGTATATATTCAGGGATATAAAAGAGAGCTGTATTGGCAGAGAGAGATTGTCTCTCAGCCTGGATTTCCAGCCCTCAAGATGTCTAGATTCCGCAGTTTGCTCACTGGGGTATGTAGTATACATTATTTTTTCCATCTTTCAAGGAACAAATTAAAGCTCAAAACTGAAAATATTATTTCATTAAGCGATATGAAGAAGGCTGTGCACAGTAACATTTATTATATTTACCAGGTAGCAATCACCAGCTTTTAATTAAGTTAGTCATTAAATTACAATACTTCCTAGATTAATTATATTCTACAAACTATTTCTGTTTAATCAAATAAACCCCCCTCCTATTTTGGAATATTTTTAATTAGCTGGTAGATTAATTGGCATCAGGAATAGTTGTTGCCCATTTATTTCCACTTGCTCATTGCTCACCTGTGCCCTGTTTCACAAATTAGGGTTACTGAGTTAGCTGGATAACTGCACTGAGTAAAACCCACAAAGCAGGATTACTGAGTTAGCTGGATAACTGCACTGAGTGAAACCCACAAAGCAGGATTACTGAGTTAGCTGGATAACTGCACTGAGTAAAACCCACAGAGCATGATTACTGAGTTAGCTGGATAACTGGACTGAGTGAAACCCACAGAGCAGGATTACTGAGTTAGCTGGATAACTGCACTGAGTAAAACCCACAGAGCATGATTACTGAGTTAGCTGGATAACTGCACTGAGTGAAACCCACAAAGCAGGATTACTGAGTTAGCTGGATAACTGCACTGAGTGAAACCCACAGAGCAGGATTACTGAGTTAGCTGGATAACTGCACTGAGTAAAACCCACAAAGCAGGATTATTGAGTTAGCTGGATAACTGCCCTGAGTAAAACCCACAGAGCAGGATGACTGAGTTAGCTGGATAACTGCACTGAGTGAAACCCACAGAGCAGGATTACTGAGTTAGCTGGATAACTGCACTGAGTGAAACCCACAAAGCAGGATTACTGAGTTAGCTGGTTAACTGCACTGAGTGAAACCCTTAAAACAGGATTACTGAGTTAGCCAGGTAACTGCACTAAAGCAAGAAAAAGGTTAATCTGGCAACAAGATGGAAAAAGAAAGCAAGAAATCACAAAAACAACAAAACCAGGCAATACAATACCCTGGTTATGGGTATGCACTTTGTTGTACGTCGCTGTGGATAAGAGCGTCTGCCAAATGCCATTAATGTAATGTGGTGTTTTCTCTCCCCTCAAAGACTGAAAACCAGCCCTTTTTATGAGACCCAATAGTTTGTTAACTGGCCACAGCCACAGTGATTACAATTAATCACTTACCTGAGAGTATGACTAATGCTGCCCCCTGGTGGACAACACCCAAACTCCCATCCTGGTGCCGCAGTATGAAGATTAAATAAAAATAAAATCTAAATGGTGGAAGTGTGGACTGTTGTATGAAGGAGAACAGAGGTTTCAACCACAGAATAAAGGTGAATCTGAGCAATAAACTCCAAGCTTTCTGAACAAGACCTCAAATTCTCTCTCCATCTCCATCTCTCTCAAGTCAAGTCAAGTCAAGAAGCTTTATTGGCATGACTCAAAATCAAAATTGTTCACTTGAACTCGCCAGAAAGTGTTTTGACCAGCATATCCTGCAGAAAAAAAAAAACAGCTCAAGCTAGGTTTTGAAACAGCTGGTAGCTGGTTCACCAGTAGTTCAGACCAGCTCCCAGCTCAACATGGTTTGACCAGCTGAATCTATGTTTCGAAACTGCTGGCAGCTGGTCAACCAGACAAGCTGCCTGTACTATCTGGTTGACCAGCTCATACCCAGCTAGACCAAATGTCTGAAGACATTTCCTTCTTTAGACATTCATGTCAGATGTAATATATCACAGGCTGTGTGCTGGAACAGCATGACATCGCTGTGATTGATGGGTTAGGTCTCTCTGTCCTGTCCCGGGCCCTCCCGATGGGAGTTTGTGCTCGAGAAGTTTCCGGTTTAACTGTCCGTGGCC
>NC_083771.1:48194863-48202137 GCF_963514075.1 Conger conger | reverse complement strand
TTCTACTAGGACCGTATATGTTGATTTAATCCTTACAAAAATAAATTGAGGTTTGCTTGTACTCTAGTAAGTGATATGTGTATATATATGTTCTAGGAGTAGAATGACTTGAATATGTGAAGAAGATTATGTGCCGTCTATGAAGTTGTATTGTGAAATGAATGTATTGTGAAATGAATGTATCTTGAAATGAATGTATTGTGAAATGAATGTATTGTGAAATGAATGTATTGTGAAATGAATGTATCGTGAAATGAATGTATCGTGAAATGAATGTATTGTGAAATTATTGTATCTTGAAGTACAAAAGAGTACTCCTCATGCTCTACAGGTATGAACACAGTGAATGATCAGATTTCTTCTCTTAAATCCATCGTAAACGAGACCTTCAGAGTGGGAATTTAGGTGACGAAGACGCAGTTCTTCTCAGAAAAGCAATATTAAAAATGATTATAGCGATAGGAAAAAATAAAAAGTTATAAAAAAAAAACTATTGATACAAAAGGTGAATAGATATGCAGCAAGTGGTCAGATCGCAGCGCAGCAAGCCCATTGGTCAGGCTCGTGCAAGGGGGCGTGGTCTGTGTGTCTCTGCGAGCTCATTCGCTGGACGGGGAGGGGCTCTCCCGCTGCGGGCAGGATGTCGTAGTGGAAGGGGATGTGGCTGTTCTTTGGGAGGTCATACGGCCCTGGCCAAAGGGGGCGCTGTTGTTGTTGTTGTTGGGTGGGCGAGTGGACCACGTTAACGGTGGCTCTGGAAAACAGAACACTGTCACCGTCATCTTCAATTTCACCAAGGCACTGCGCATGCTGACATCAATACAGTGCTTGCCAAGACTAATGAATGTCATTTTGGAGCATTAACCCTTTCAGTCCCATTACATTACATGCCATGTGGCAGACCCTTTTATCCAAAGCGACTTACAGTTGATTAGACTAAGGAGGAGACAATCCTCCCCTGGAGCAATGGGCCTTGCTCAAGGGCCCAACAGCTGAGCAGATGTCACCATGGCGACAACGGGGTTTGAACCACCAACCCTCCAGCTCCCAGTCGGAAGGTTAGGCGCCAGGCAACAGGCCGCCTCTAGTTTTAGTCGTTAGTCGAATAATAGCTGGACCATCCCGGGGGAGGGGGGGGGTTCTCACCGACTTCGTAGACGTTCTTGTTGGCGGGGAGGGCGACGTTGTGTATCTCGGTGTAGGCGAGTCTCGCCGTGCTGGGGACTTCATCTCCACGTAGCCGCACTCGGTGTTCTTGGGGACGAGGAGGGGCGGGTCCTTTATGGTGGCGTACGGGTTCTCCGAGCTGTTCAGTGAGCAGGAGCTGGCGTAGTACGGAGCGCCCTTCACCAGGTCTGACCCGCGACAGAAACACAGTCAGGAGCTAACTCAGTCAGGAGCTAACTCAGTCAGGAGCTAACACAGACAGGAGCTAACACAGTCAGGAGCTAACACAGTCAGGAGCTAACACAGTCAGGAGCTAACACAGACAGGAGCTAACACAGTCAGGAGCTAACACAGTCAGGAGCTAACACAGTCAGGAGCTAACTCAGTCAGGAGCTAACACAGACAGGAGCTAACACAGTCAGGAGCTAACACAGTCAGGAGCTAACACACCCTTCACCAGGTCTGACCCACGACAGAAACACAGTCAGGAGCTAACTCAGTCAGGAGCTAACACAGACAGGAGCTAACACAGTCAGGAGCTAACTCAGTCAGGAGCTAACACAGACAGGAGCTAACACAGTCAGGAGCTAACACAGACAGGAGCTAACACAGTCAGGAGAGCAGAGGTGGATTTGGACCTCAGTCCTACCTGTCTGTCAGCAAATGCTAATGTAATTTAGTACTTTTTTTCATTAATTACTCAGGGATTTCCCATGAGCACTCAGTCTCCTTCAGGGCCCTGATTACCAAAGTCTGCAGGGACCTGAGGGTCGCTATCTAAATGCAGTCTGTTATATAACAATAACAATAACAATAACGACAACAACAATGCCAACAGCATTGTGTTATAATTATTCTTATTTTCATTTCTCTGATCTGAGAGTCTTGTGGCATGTGTCAGAGAACTGCAAACTTAGCACACGCAAACATCTCCCACAAACTGCCTCTTCTCATTTTTACACAAAGCATAGAAGACGTGACAGTGAAGTACATCACAGGCATTTAGCACACGCTCTTATCCAGAGCGACTGACACAGCTTTTTACATTCTTTTCACTTTTACTCTCTGAAAAAATGGTTCCAAAAGCAACCCTGTGATGTCACAGAAGAACCCCAGACCTAGCTCAAGAGTTCTCTGTGTTTGTCTGAGAGCTTCCACACGTCACACCTATGACAGAGGTTTCCATAAAGAACTACATTACATTACAGTTATTTAGCTGATGCTTTTTATCCAAAGCGACTTACAGTTGATTAGACTATGCAGGGGCCAATTTCCCCTGGAGCAATGTGGGGTTAAGGGCCTTGCTCAAGGGCCCAACAGCTGTACCGATCTTACTGTGGCTACACCGGGGCTTGAACCGCCAACCGTCCAGGTCCCAGTCATGCACCATAACCACCAAAAAATAACTAAAAATGTTTCCTCCATGGAGACAAGCCAAAGAACCCTTTTTTCTGAAAGTGTTGTGTCCATTTACACAGCTGGATATATCCTGAAGCAGTGCAGGTTAAGTATCTGGACACAGGGGCACAGCCAGTGTGCTACCTGGGAATCAAACCTGCAACCTTTACTGTCGGTTCACTAACCATTGTGCTACCCCTAACCCTACCCCTGCCACCCTTGTTCTGTGGCGTCTGAAGGCCTTGCCGGGTCTCTGACAGCACACCAGCAGTGTGCATAACCAGCTTTGTTTACTGAACATCAAAAAGCAATTAGTCCTGCAAAACTGAGCAAACAATGACGGGAGAAAATAACACAGCAGTTACCTCTGAGCGACTTCCCCATGTAGCGCCTGTCAATGCCGAACGCTCCTGGCAGGACAGAGGAACAGAAACAGACACCTTTATTAACGAGCATTAGCTGAAGAAACAAGGCCACTGAGCTCTGAAATATTAATGCTGTTCTCAGTCTGACGCCAAACCGGTGTGAGCGTCCAGCTGACAGAGCGAGGCTCTGGGACGGGGCTGGGTTAGTACTGCTGAGGTTGCTGCTGGAAGTGGTGTCGGTGGGCCAGTAGGGGGCGATCTTCCCTCTGGTTCATTATCCCCAGTGCAGTGATGGGGACACTGTGCTGTAGGAGACGGGTCCTGCACATCGGTGGTGGTTGACATGAGTTTTCCCCCTCATCACTGTAAAGCGCTTTGAGCGTGAGAACAGCACTATATAAATGCAACCATCTACCTATCTATCTATCATCTATCAATTTATCAATCTATCTATCTATATATCCATCTATCCATCTATCTATCTATCTATCTTTCTATCTATCTATCTATCTATCTAACCATCTAATCATCTATCTATCATCTATATATCTATCAATTTATCAATCTATCTATCTATATATCCATCTATCATCTATCTTTCTATCTACCTATCTTCTACCTACCTATCTATCTATCCATCTATCGATCCATCTATCTATCTTATTTTCAGTTTGAGGAAATGCAGGCTGACACACAGCCACCTCAGAGAGTACTTTGCCTGCAGATCAGAGAGTCTCTTCCCTCCTCTGCTGTGCTGTGCTGTGTGTGTGGCCCACTCAGCCCATGATGAGAGAGGGCTGAGCAGACAGATACTCAAACGTTAGTTTGAAGCTCAGACCTCCGTATGGAGTGTGCTGGTGGATTCTTGTTCTCCAGTCTTCTCCAGGCTGGCCACAGGAGGTAAGCTAACCGCAGTCTGTGCCGAGGAGGAAGCCCCTTAAATATTTAGATGACGGGAGTGTGCACCCCCAGCAGGCGTTCAGTGTGTTGTGTGGATTATGGGATGGGCACAGGTTAGGCACAGGTTTAGGTTCAGGTTCAGTTTAGGCCTGGGTTTGGCATGGGTTAGGCCCAGTTTAAGCCCAGGTTAGGCATGAGATAGGCCTGGTTTAGACCCAGTTTAGGCACATATTACACGCAGGGCAAGACATAGTTTAGGCCCAGTTTAGGTTCAGTTAAAACCAAGATTATGCTTAGTTTAAACCTGGTTTAGGCTCAGTTTAAGACCAGTTTAGTTATGTTTTAGGCCCAGTTTTAGTCCAGTTTAAACCCGGGTTAGGCCCAGTTTAAATTCAGTTTAAACCTGGGATAGGCTTGGTTAGACCCAGTTTAAACCCAGTTCAGGCACACATTACACACAGGCTAGACATAGTTTAGGCCCTGTTTAGGTTCAGTTTAAACCAAAATTAGGCTCAGTTTAAAGCCAGTCTAGGCTCAGTTTAAACCCGGTTTAGGCTCAGTTTAAACCCAGTTTAAACTCAGGTTAAGCCTGAATCAGACTCAGTTTAAACCCGGTTTAGGCTCAGTTTAAAACCAGTTTAGGTACAGTTTAAACCCAGTTTAAACTCAGGTTAAGCCTGAGTCAGACTCAGTTTAAGCCCGGTTTAGGCTCAGTTTCAAACCAGTTTAGTTTAAACCCAGTTTAGGCTCAGTTTAAGCCCGGTTTAGGCTCAGTTTAAAACCAGTTTAGACTCAGTTTAAATCCAGTTTAGTTTAAACCCAGTTTAGGCTCAGCTTAAGCCCGGTTTAGGCTCAGTTTAAGTCCGGTTTAGGCTCAGTTTAAGCCCGGTTTAGGCCCAGTTTAGGCCCAGATTAAATCCTGTGAGCCTGAGTCAGACTCGGCTTAAGCCCGGTTTAGGCCCAGTTTAGGCCCAGTTTAAGGCCGGTGAGGCTCACCCAGCTCATTGAAGCAGCCGCCCTGCTTCCAGTCGGCGGGCAGCGTGCCGGTGTGGTCCCTCGGGGCCCGGGGCCTCGCGTCCCCACTCCTCACGCCCACCTGCAGCTGGTTATTCTTCGCCTGCGGAGGAAACACCAGTCATTACCTGGCATCTTTATCCCAAACAACTTACCGCTCATTAGACTAAGCAGGGGCCAATCCCCCGGGAGCAATGTGCGGTTAAGGGCCTTGCTCCAGGGCCCAGCAGCTACATGGATCTTATTGTGGCTACACCAGGGCTGTGGCACCACTAATCTTCCAGGCCCCAGCCACTAGACTCCCCAGGAGACGAGGTGTGTGTGTGTGTGAGTGTGTGTGTATATGTGTATGAGTGTGTGTATGAGTGTGTGTGTGTGTGTGTGTGTGTGTGAGTGTGTGTGTATCAGTGTGTGTGTGAGTATGTGTGTGTATATGTGTATCAGTGTGTGTATCAGTGTGTGTCTGTGAGTGTGTGTGCATCAGTGTGAGTGTGTGTGTGTGAGTGTGTGTGTGCATCAGTGTGAGTGTGTGTGTGTGAGTGTGTGTGTGCATCAGTGTGAGAGTGTGTGTGTGTGTGTGTGCTCTCACCTTGCCGTAGGGGATGTTGTTGGGGTGGGGCAGGCTGGCGCACTGGGTCAGGGTGTGTGTGTATGTCTGTGAGTGTGTGTGTGCATCAGTGTGAGTGTGTGTGTGTGAGTGTGTGTGTGCATCAGTGTGAGAGTGTGTATGTGTATCAGTGTGTGTGTGTGTGTGTGTGTGTGAGTGTGTGTGTGCATCAGTGTGTGTGTGTGTGTGTGTGTGTGTGTGTGCTCTCACCTTGCCGTAGGGGATGTTGTTGGGGTGGGGCAGGCTGGCGCACTGGGTCAGGGTGTGTATGTGTGTCTGTGGGTGTGTGTGTGCATCGGTGTGAGTGTGTGTGTGTGTGTGTGTGTGTGAGTGTGTGTGTGTGTGTGCTCTCACCTTGCCGTAGGGGATGTTGTTGGGGTGTGGCAGGCTGGCGCACTGGGTCAGGGTGTGTGTGTGTCTGTGAGTGTGTGTGTGCATCAGTGTGAGTGTGTGTGTGTGTGTGTGTGTGCCCTCACCTTGCCGTAGGGGATGTTGTTGGGGTGTGGCAGGCTGGCGCACTGGGTCAGGGTGTGGTAGCTGGGGTTGGAGAAGTAGTTGCTGTTGGGGGGGCCGTCGGTCGTCTGGGGGAGCGTTTCTGAAATGGGGGGGGAGTGAACTTTACAATAAGTCAACACTCAGTCAGTGTTCTAGAATTCTTTCTAGAACTCCACTGCTGTCAGTCAGCAGTAGTGATTGTGACATCAGCATTAGAATGATCAGTTAAGAACACTCTAATCACACAGCGTGTGACTCACACCTTAAAGCAGGGGTCACCAACACGGTGCCCGCGGGCACCAGGTCGCCCCCAAGGACCACATGAGTCGCCCGCAGGCCTGTTCTAAAAATAGCACAACTCACTAGTGAGCTGCAGCTAAAATTTAATTTTATTCTGTTGCTATTTTTTTAATCACAATTGCATTTATATAGATTTAAAAATGACAATATCTTAAAAATATGTTCATTATACATGAAGTTTAGATAAGTTTAGATGAACTCTGACCTACTCTAGTTCAAACGTCAGTATTGTGCGCGTGACAAAACAAACTGGTAGCCCTTAGTATGACTCAGTACCCATGAAGTAGCTCTCAGTTTCAGAAAGGTTGGTGACCCCTGCCTTAAAGGGTTAAATAAGGGGTCTTCCTGCTCTGCACACAGTGAGGAGTCTCAGGTCAGTAGACTGGGTTTACCTGCGATGGCTCCAGTGAGGAGTCTCAGGTCAGTAGATTGGGTTTACCTGCGATGGCTCCAGTGAGGAGTCTCAGGTCAGTGGATTGGGTTTACCTGCGATGGCTCCAGTGAGGAGTCTCAGGTCAGTGGATTGGGTTTACCTGCGATGGCTCCAGTGAGGAGTCTCAGGTCAGTGGATTGGGTTTACCTGCGATGGCTCCAGTGAGGAGCCTCAGGTCAGTAGATTGGGTTTACCTGCGATGGCTCCAGTGAGGAGCCTCAGGTCAGTAGATTGGGTTTACCTGCGATGGCTCCAGTGAGGAGCCTCAGGTCAGTGGATTGGGTTTACCTGCGATGGCTCCAGTGAGGAGCCTCAGGTCAGTGGATTGGGTTTACCTGCGATGGCGTAGTCTCCGGTGATGCTGCGCATGGCGGGGGTGTAGGTGACGGCGGGCATGGCGGGCTCCTTGCCCTTCTGCTTCTTCCTGTAGACGATGAAGAGGAGGAGGAGGAAGAGCAGGAGCAGCACCAGGACCACGATGCCCGCGATGGCGCCGATCTGGTACGAGTTCACCGGGACGGCCGCGCTGGTCAGGCTGTTCAGGTTTCCCACGACAACCACTCCGGCTACAGCGAGAAACACAGCCGGACTGTCC
>NC_083771.1:48164863-48182363 GCF_963514075.1 Conger conger | reverse complement strand
TCACACGGGAGAGAGCAGTTCGGACCCCAACGTCCCTCTGCACACACACTGTCACAGTGGATACCTGAAACACACACACACACTGTCACAGTGGATACCTGTAACACACACACACACACACACACTGTCACAGTGGATACCTGTAACACACACACACACACTCACAGTGGATACCTGTAACACACACACACACACACACACACACACACACACTGTCACAGTGGATACCTGTAACACTCACACACACACACACTCACAGTGGATACCTGTAACACACACACACACACACACACACACACACTGTCACGGTGGATACCTGTAACACACACACACACTGACAATAATTCAGAAAAAAATAAAAAATAAAAATAAACATTCCAAAAGCCCTACTCTTCAAAGGGTTAAAGCAGAGAGAGAGCTCTACTCTTCAAAGGGTTAAAGCAGAGAGAGAGCCCTACTCTTCAAAGAGTTAAAGCAGAGAGAGAGCCCTACTCTTCAAAGGGTTAAAGCAGAGAGAGAGCCCTACTCTTCAAAGGGTTAAAGCAGAGAGAGAGCCCTACTCTTCAAAGGGTTAAAGCAGAGAGAGAGCCCTACTCTTCAAAGAGTTAAAGCAGAGAGAGAGCCCTACTCTTCAAATGGTTAAAGCAGAGAGAGAGCCCTACTCTTCAAAGAGTTAAAGCAGAGAGAGAGCCCTACTCTTCAAAGGGTTAAAGCAGAGAGAGAGCATGTTATCTTGTGTGTGACAGAGACGGGTGTGAGCAGCTCTGGCTGATCGTGGATGGCAGCTCTCTGCAGAAACCCGAGATGGAAGCCGTGCTGGAGAGAGGCTCAGCAGGCTAATCTGCTAATTAGCATGATCCACTTCCTGCGCTTCCCACCGGCTGCCCAGCCGCGAGCCGCTGCGCTTCCGAAACGCCGAGAGAAAGACAAGGCGTCACTCGCAAGATCACAGCGATGTGACCACACAAACGATGTGTTCTTCACTCAACGGTCTCACGCTGATGATGTCACAGTCACTGCGGCTGACTGAAAGCAGTGCAGTTCTAGAACACTGGCTTAGAATGTTGAAAAAACATTGCAAAGGATGTTGTTCTTTTCGAGTATTCATCAATCATGTTAAAATTGTTCAACTAAACCTTTTTGTTCACTTTTCAAGACTACTAATATTCCTTGTTTTGAAAGGTTGTCTTTGCGCAATTTATACTGGCAGCATGTGTGCTCGAGAAATAATATACAGTTAGGTCCGGAAAAATATTTGGACAGTGACACAATTTTCATAATTTTTGGCCCTGTACGCTACCACAATGGATTTAAAATTAAATAATCGAGATGCAATTGAAGTGCAGACTTTCAGCTTTAATTTGAGGGTATTTACATCAAAATTGAAGGAAGGGTTTAGGAATTGCAACAATTTTCATACATAGTCCCCTCATTTCAAGGGACCTAAAGTAATTGGACAAATGAATATAATCATAAATACAATGTTCATTCTTAATACTTTGTTGAGAATCCTTTGCAGGCGATGACTGCCAGAAGTCTGGAACCCATGAACATCACCAAACGTTGGGTTTCCTCCTTTGTGATGCTTTGCCAGGCCTTGACTGCAGCTGTCTTCAGTTGTTGTTTGTTTGCAGGTCTTTCTGCCTTAAGTTTTGTCTTAAGCAAGTGGAATGCATGCTCAATCGGATTGAGATCAGGTGATTGACTCGGCCATTGTAGAATATTCCACTTCTTTACATTGAGAAACTCCTGGGTTGTTTTCGCAGTATGTTTTGGGTCATTGTCCATCTGTACTGTGAAGCGCCGTCCAATCAACTTTGCTGAATTTGGCTGAATGTGAGCAGACAGAATGTTCCTATAGACTTCAGAATTCATGCGGCTGCTTCCGTCTTCTGTCATATCATCAATAAACACTAGTGACCCAGTGCCATTGGAAGCCATGCATGCCCATGCCATCACACTGCCTCCACCATGTTTTACAGATGATGTGGTGTGCTTCGGATCATGAGCCGTTCCAAGCCTTCTCCATACTTTTCTCTTCCCATCATTCTGGTACAGGTTGATCTTAGTTTCATCTGTCCAAAGAATGCTGTTCCAGAACTGGGCTGGCTTTTTTAGATGTGTTCTGGCAAACTCTAATCTGGCCTTTCTATTCTTGTGGCTTATGAATGGTTTGCACCTTGTGGTGAACCCTCTGTATTTGCTCTCATGAAGTCTTCTCTTTATGGTAGACTTGGATAATGATACGCCTACTTCCTGGAGAGTCTTCTTCACTTCACTAGATGTTGTGAAAGGGTTCTTCTTTACCATGGAAAGGATCCTGCGATCATCAACCGCTGTTGTCTTCCATGGACGTCCGGGCCTTTTTGCGTTGCCGAGTTCACCAGTGCGTTCCTTTTTTCTCAGAATGTACCAAACTGTTGATTTGGCCACTCCTGATGTTTCTGTTATCTCTCTGATGGATTTGTTCTTTTTTCGCAGCCTAAGGATGGCCTGTTTCACTTGCATTGAGAGCTCCTTTGACCGCATGTTGTGGATTCACAGCAACAGCTTCCAAATGAAAATGCCACACCTGAAATCAACTCCAGACCTTTTACCTGCTTAATTGATGATGAAATAACAAGGGAATAGCCCACACCTGCTCATGAAACAGCTTTTGAGTCAATTGTCCAATTACTTTAGGTCCCTTGAAATGAGGGGACTATGTATGAAAATTGCTGCAATTCCTAAACCCTTCCTCCAATTTTGAAGTAAATACCCTCAAATTAAAGCTGAAAGTCTGCACTTCAATTGCATCTCGATTATTTAATTTCAAATCCATTGTGGTAGCGTACAGGGCCAAAATTATGAAAATTGTGTCACTGTCCAAATATTTCCGGACCTAACTGTATAAGTGTTGTTGTTTAAAGAAATGCTTCTGCACAATGTCTCTTGCCAAATCTCAAACAAATGTTACTTGAAGAAGAATTTAAGGACAATAAAATGCCATTTAATTGGGAGTTTGTTTTTTTTGGGAGGGGGGGGTTTCTCATTGAAATGCCACCATGATTTGAACTTAATATTTAATTAAGTATTAAGTATATTTAACTAGCACTTATTCTCATACCTTTCATTGAGCTGAGTTTCCCTGAGCGCTTTCCATCCCATAAACAATAAACACAACCATAACAGCACCTAAGACTTGGATTTTAACTATAATTAGTGACAAAGTAATAATTAATAATCATAATAATTTCCAGCACTTGTTTCTTCAGGCTGTTGTTTGAAAGCTAGTCTTAAAGTTTTAAATTGAAACACACACACACACACACACACACACACATACGCTCACACACGCTCACACACACACACACACACACACACACACACACGTAACTGCCCAATTCTCTGTCCCCCAAACAGGGATTATGAGTTTGATAATGTAGTTCCTGAAATGATTGAATATCTGTACGCAGTCTGGAGACAGAGTTATTTGAGAGGTTAGAGGAGGGGCCGGGGCTGACGGGGGGGGGGGAAGGGGGGGTCGAGACTGTTTCAGAGTGGAGATTAGACCCTATTGAAAGCGTTCTGCGTTACTCGATTACACATTCTCCCAGAGTCTGGGACACAAAGACCCGTCTGGAGCGAGGCGGAGAGCGGAGAGGGGTCGCAGGAGAACCGGGCCGCCTGCGCGGCTGTGGGGGGGGCGGGGGGGCGGGGGGGTTAATCCACTCACCCGGGGTCCTACACGTCTCAGTCAAACGCAACAAAAACACATTATTATATTCTTCTCTTATTGAACACGAGAGTGCCACTTTCTCTCTCTCTCTCTCACTCTTTCGCTCACTCTCTCTCTGTCTGTCACTCTCTCTCTCACCCTCTATCTCTCTCTCAATTCTCTTTCTCGGCCCCTCTCTCTCCTTCTCTCTCTCTCTCCCTCTCCTTCTCCCTCTCTCTCTCCTTCTCCCTCTCTCTCTCTCCCTCTCTCTCCTTCTCCCTCTCTCTCTCTCCCTCCTTCTCCCTCTCTCCCCTTCTCCCTCTCTCCCTCTCTCCCTCTCTCTCTCACCCTCTCTCTCTCTCTCTCTCTCTCTCTCTCTCTCTCTCTCTCTCAGTGCCAGGACAGGACAAAGACCCCTTTGAAGGGGCAGCGGGCGTTGCTAGGTGACGGCGGAATGCTGGCGATAAACTCCGGCTGAGCAGGTCTGTAGGAATGCCTGTGTGTTCCCGGTCCTGGTGCAGGGGGGGGGGGGGGGGGTGGCTGGGGGGGCATCAGTATTCCGCCCGCATCCGGAATGGGAACGGGGGAGAGGGAGGAACTCTCTGCCAAAAAAACGAACCAGCCCCCGCTCGAATAACCAGGCCGGCGTTTTTATATTCAAATGAGAAAAGCTAATTTTAAACTTTGTATGCCAAATTAGCATAAAAGGAAATGAAGTCACACACACAGAAACAACGGTTCAGAAACGGCATTGCTAGAAAGGTCAGCCAGTGTTGCTGTTTTCAGAGGAAATTAGTTCTTATTAAGGATCAAATCCACTGCATACTAATAAATACCAATAAGTAAACAAGTGGGATATGGGATGCTACTCTCCAATGTTATAAAAGTGTAATTGCGGAATAATGCCAGGAAGTTTCAGGACCGTAACCTCTATAAAACTAGACTTCAGTGACACATTTTACAAGTTGCCATGGCAATCTGAACACATAATAATCTTTGCAAATAATGTCCTAAAACCAGTAACCCTCCCAAGATCGATGGACTCTTTTTTCCCACAGACAAACAGGGATCATGTGCCTCGATCACATGACCTCTCTTCAACTCACATATGGCAGAGACAAAATAAACATGATAAGATATCTGTAGACATATGTAGTCTGAGAACGCAATTACTTTCTGGTCGTCGTACCGCACTTTGTATAAAGGAGCTCTATAAATGCCAACCATTAACCATTTAGTTAATAACATAATTTAGTTATAATATGTCATAATGGCTAGAACATTCCGCCCAACGCTCAAGTCTACCTATTGCTCAGTTCACAGAGCGTTTCTCAGTCCCAGAACGTTCAGCTCCTCTCAGCTCAGCTCCTCTCAGCTCAGCTCCTCTCAGCTGAGCTCCTCTCAGCTCAGCTCCGAGCTACAGCGGCTAATTGGCCGGATAATTGCGGCTGATTAAGATGCTGAACCGTCGCTGGGATTAGAGCTCAGCCTCGGAGATAATGCAGCGTTCCCAAACCTTCAGAGAGCGCAGCGTTCCCAAACCTTCAGAGAGCGCAGCGTTCCCAAACCTTCAGAGAGAGCAGCGTTCCCAAACCTTCAGAGAGAGCAGCGTTCCCAAACCTTCAGAGAGAGCAGCGTTCCCAAACCTTCAGAGAGTGCAGCGTTCCCAAACCTTCAGAGAGAGCAGCATTCCCAAACCTTCAGAGAGAGCAGCATTCCCAAACCTTCAGAGAGAGCAGCATTCCCAAACCTTCAGAGAGAGCAGCGTTCCCAAACCTTCAGAGAGCGCAGCGTTCCCAAACCTTCAGAGAGAGCAGCGTTCCCAAACCTTCAGAGAGCGCAGCGTTCCCAAACCTTCAGAGAGAGCAGCGTTCCCAAACCTTCAGAGAGCGCAGCGTTCCCAAACCTTCAGAGAGAGCAGCATTCCCAAACCTTCAGAGAGAGCAGCATTCCCAAACCTTCAGAGAGAGCAGCATTCCCAAACCTTCAGAGAATGCAGCATTCCCAAACCTTCTGAGAGCACAGCATTCCCAAACCTTCAGAGAGTGCAGCATTCCCAAACCTTCAGAGAGAGCAGCATTCTCAAACCTTCAGAGAGAGCAGCATTCCCAAACCTTCTGAGAGAGCAGCATTCCCAAACCTTCTGAGAGAGCAGCATTCCCAAACCTTCTGTCAGGAGGCTTGGCCACTCTCACTCTGCCAACACTGGCTAGAACGCGTTTCCAAGCCCCTTTTTTAATGCTTACAGTTAATTTAATTTGTGCATATTTCACTGCAATAGTAGAGCTACAGTTAGCCGACACATTTACCCGAAGCGACTTACAGTTGATTAGACTAAGCGGAAAGACAATGGAGAAATGTGGGGTTAAGGCCCTTGCTCAAGGGTCCACAGCTGAACCACCAACCTACCAGGTCCCAGGTAAGCAACTTAGCCACTAGGCTACAGGCACCTTAGACACTAGGCTACAGGCACCTTAGGCGCTAGGCTACAGGCACCTTAGCCACTAGGCTACAGCCACCTTAGCCATTAGGCTACAGGCACCTTAGGCACTAGACTACAGACACCTTAGTCACTAGGCTATAGGCACCTTAGTCACTAGGCTACAGCACCTTAGCCACTAGGCTACAGGCACCTTAGGCACTAGGCTACAGGCACCTTAGTCACTAGACTACAGGCACCTTAGTCACTAGGCTACAGGCACCTTAGCCACTAGGCTACAGGCACCTTAGCCACTAGGCTACAGGCACCTTAGCCACTAGGCTACAGGATGCCTAAGAGTATTTTCAGCTGCAAGACTAGAACGGGTGAAAGAGGCAGAGCGAGACATTATGTGGATTGAGAGAAGGAGAGATGAGCTTTAGATGTGGAGAGTCAGGGAGGTAGAGAGAGTGGAGATGAGCTTTAGATGTGGAGAGTCAGGGAGGTAGAGAGAGTGGAGATGAGCTTTAGATGTGGAGAGTCAGGGAGGTAGAGAGAGTGGAGATGAGCTTTAGATGTGGAGAGTCAGGGAGGTAGAGAGAGTGGAGATGAGCTTTAGATGTGGAGAGTCAGGGAGGTAGGGAGAGTGGAGATGAGCTTTAGATGTGGGGAGTCAGGGAGGTAGGGACACAGGCTGCACGGTAAATGTGTTACAGCTCAGCTCGCCAGCCAAAATCCTGGAGTGGTTTTTACAAGGTGAGCATGAAATATTTATAAGAGAAAACTACATTCCCCAACACCTCAAACAGTAGTATCTACAGGAAGATGTGAGAAATACTGCTTTTGATGCAAGAAGAAAACATACGATGTGATTGATAGCTAGAGTTTCCTCCAAGGTGAGTGTCTAGAAAAGCACTACATAAATGCGATTATGTGATCTGATCTAAAGGTGCACATGTAGAACAGGTGAGAGACAGGTGTGTCCTGCTGTCCAGGTGAGCCGTGTGGGCGGGGCCTGCGCTCACCTGTCCAGCCAGGTAGACAGCGGCAGAAGCCTGTGGCAGGGTGGCAGCCGTCGGCATGGCTACAGTCACACCTCTCCCTGCAGTCCATACCATAGGTCCCGTCCTGAAAGGGGTCAGGGGTCAGGGGTCAGAGGGAACTCTGTATACATTACATTACATTACATGGCATTTAGCAGACGCTCTTATCCAGAGCGATGTACAACGAAGTGCAGATCAAACACAAGTATGAGTGCTAAGAGGACCTGAGAGGACAGTACAGTTCCGAGTCCTAGTGTGAACATACAGATAATCAGAACCCTTGAAGAGTACAGTCAACTTTCAAACTAGCATACCACAGTTGGCAGCTAGAATACCCTGAATACAACAATACAACAGCCAATAAAAAACAACAATATCTATACAATCTATACATAAGTGCCATTACAGTCTAAGTCTAATCATGGTGGTGAGTTAGGGAGGGAAAGGTGTAGCCTGAATAGATGGTCAGAGACTCTGCCGTTCTGACATCCACCGGGAGGTCTTTCCACCACCCAGGGACCAGGACAGACAGCAGTCGTGAGCGTGAAGTGCAGGTGTGGCGAGGGGGAGCAAAACCCAACTAAAAGTGTCAGAAAAACTTCATAAAGCAGCTTAACCAGGCTGAGGTTATTTACAGCATACTCATTTTTATTTTCCAAATGATATCTTGCTCTTGCTTGAGAATCTACATTTTTGTCAAATGATCGAGTGTGCCCTAGCTGAAAGTCTGCATGCTTGTACTGTTAATAATCGCACATCATAACTTGCAGTTAGATGAAGTCACCGAGTTAAAAACAGAGAGTGCAGTGTTTGCCACTGCACTGAATCTCCATTGTGTTTGATACGTTACGAAAAAGGCGCGAAGATCTGGAATCTGTCCTTTGCAGTTCCATAGCCCGGGGCAGTCTTGTGGCTGCCACACGTCAGTCATGAGCCGTGTGTGACATACTGGGAAATCAGCCACGAGTTTCAACTCTGTGACCCAGCTTAACCCCGAGAGGATAAGCAGGCAGCAGGATTAATATATGATCGGGCAGTTACAGGAGTGTGCAGTGATGATTATACACTTAACACAATGAAGATAAATAAGAAGCCAAGTACTGTTCAAGTATTTATTTCATGTACTATTGGGTCATGTAGATGAAAATAAGTTAACGGAGAGCTCCTTCCGTCGTGCCATCACGTTTAACACTGTGACACTGCTCAAAGCTCGTGTTACCTTAAATACTGGAACAGCTGTCCATCGGAAGTAATTTTGCAGAATAATGTTGCTTCAAACCAGTTCAAACAAATTGTTTAGCATCAACAATCATGGAATGAGCCTTCAAACATGCATTCATGCTGTGTAAAAGTAAAAAAGTCAAGTAAAATTGTGACACCTTTACATTTTTCAAAGCAAATTATGATGTTTCTGTTTATTACTTTTACCCCAATGTAATTGTGAGAATGATTTGTTTGTTCTCATGGCCTACAATAGTATTTTTCGATACATTTTCACCCAAAAAAATTTTACTTTAATTTTTAAAGAAGTAATGTATTAAAACCCCTTTTAGACAAACGGGGTGGTGTAAAGTCATCACTGCACAGTACAGTAGTTTACTGTACGCGTACCCTGGTATAAAGTCATCACTGCACAGTACAGTAGTTTACTGTACGCGTACCCTGGTGTAAAATCATCACTGCACAGTACAGTAGTTTACTGTACGAGTACCCTGGTGAAAAATCCAGCTATGACCAGCTTCAAGTGCTCTGTGCACCCCAAGGCTTGTGAATTCAGTTCTCATCATTTTTTCTTTCAATTGTAGTTCTTTGTGAAAGATGTTCATGATTAATTAGCGTTGCACAATAAACTGAATAGTTTATTTTAGTGTAATTAGAATAACCGCAACTGTAGCGCAGAAGACTTCAGGCTTTCTTCTTTAATCGTACGTCAAGTGATCGTAAACAACCGGACGTAACAGGCCGTTCGTGAAACGCTTCTGGGGGAAAAAGCATCGCTGATATCTATTGGACTGAAAAAACACATCACATGATCACAGAGAAACTCGATGACCTTTCTGCAATGCTCTTTTGCTGAAGCATTTCACACGGCCTCGTATATTCTGTTGTTTACAGGAAATATAAGACAAAAGACTGCCTTTACTCCCCATGGTGGCAGTAACTCATGTGATTCAGCATATTGTGCAGCCTTGAAATCAGTGCACTCGTACGGCTTCCGAACACAAAACCATAATCTGAAAACTCCTGACTTTTGTAACTGCAGAGTTTTTATGTGGAAAAAGACTAATTGAGACTAATTAAGGAAGGCTCAGTCACCCAATGGCCAATCAGCTCCTGCTAATCCCGAGATCATGTGATTCCAGCAGATTAGACTAACGGCTGCTTTGAGGTTTGAGTGGAGGGGTGTGTTTAAAAGCATTAATTTCAGACTAGCCTGAGACTACATTCCATTTTGAATGGAGATTCTCCACACAGAACTGGAGACAAAGCTTAATCTGTGTCTGTGACACTGGTACAGTTAGTACTGTGTGTGCGTGTGAGTGTGAGTGTGTGTGTGTATGAGTGTGTGTGAGAGTGTGTGTGTATATGGTGTGTGTGTGAGTGTGTGTGTGTGTGTGTGTATGTGTGTGTGTGTGTGTGTGTGAGAGTGTGTGTGTGTGTGTGTGAGTGTGTGTGTGTGTGTGTATGTGTATGGTGTGTGTGTGTGTGTGTGTGTGTGTTTCAGTGTGTGTGTGTGTGCATGTGCGTGTGAGTGTGAGTGTGTGTGTGTGTGAGTGTGTGTGAGAGTGTGTGTGTATATGGTGTGAGTGTGTGTGTGTGTGTGTGAGTGTGTTTGTGTGTGTGTGAGTGTGTGTGTGAGTGTGAGTGTGAGTGTGAGTGTGAGTGTGTGTGTGTGAGTGTGTGTGTGTGTGTGTGTGTGAGTGTGTGTGTGTGTGTGTGTGTGTGTGTGAATGTATGTGTGAGTGTGTGTGTGTGTGTGTGTGTGTGTGTGTGAGTGTGTGTGTGTGTGAGTGGGTGTGTGTGTTTACCTGGCAGTGCAGTTCACACTTCTCTCCTCTCCACCCGGGTGCACAGGTGCAGTGGCCGTTGAGGGCGTTGCAGGCCCCCCCGTTCCCACACTGACAGGTGAGGTTACAGCCCAGCCCCCAGGTACCACTGGGGCAATTAATGGAGCAATCTACCCCGTACCACCCTGAGGGGCAACAACACAGCCATCATTATCAAACACAACACAACACCAACATGATATGACACTACAACATAGTACAGCATAACACATAACATGTCAGTAATATGAAGTTAGGGGTGTTAGTAGTTTTGGGGGCAGTGGTTTGTCAGTGATATGAAGTTGGGGGTGTCAGTATTTGGGGGGGGGGGTTGTCAGTAGTGTGATGGAGTGTCAGTAGTATGGGGGTGTCAGTAGTGTGACGGGGTGTCAGCAGTATGAGGGGGTGTCAGTAGTATGAGGGAGTGTCCGTAGTTTGGGTGTCAGTAGCATGGGGTGTCAGTAGTGTGATGGAGTGTCAGTAGTATGAGGGTGTCAGTAGTATGGGGGTGTCAGTAGTATGAGGGGGTGTCAGTAGTTTGGGTGTCAGTAGTATGGGGTGTCAGTAGTATGAGGGGGTGTCAGTAGTATGGGGGTGTCAGTAGTGTGATGGAGTGTCAGTAGTATGGGGGTGTCAGTTTGGGTGTCAGTAGTATGGGGGTGTCAGTAGTGTGATGGAGTGTCAGTAGTATGAGGGGTGTCAGTAGTATGAGAGGGTGTCAGTAGTATGGGGGTGTCAGTAGTATGAGGGGTGTCAGTAGTATGAGGGGGTGTCAGTAGTATGAGGGTGTCAGTAGTATGAGGGGTGTCAGTAGTATGGGGGTGTCAGTAGTGTGATGGAGTGTCAGCGGTATGGGGGTGTCAGCAGTTTGGGTGTCAGTAGTATGGGGTGTCAGTAGTGTGATGGAGTGTCAGTAGTATGGGGGTGTCAGTAGTGTGATGGAGTGTCAGTGGTATGGGGGTGTCAGTAGTTTGGGGGTGTCAGTAGCGTGATGGTGTCAGTAGTATGGGGGTGTCAGTAGTGTGATGGAGTGTCAGTAGTATGGGGGTGTCAGTAGTGTGATGGAGTGTCAGTGGTATGGGGGTGTCAGTAGTTTGGGGGTGTCAGTAGCGTGATGGTGTCAGTAGTATGGGGGTGTCAGTAGTGTGATGGAGTGTCAGTAGTATGGGGGTCAGTAGTATGGGGGTGTCAGTAGTATGAGGGGTGTCAGTAGTATGGGGGTGTCAGTAGTATGAAGGGTGTCAGTAGTATGGGGGTGTCAGTAGTATGAGGGAGTGTCAGTAGTATGGGGGTGTCAGTAGTTTGGGTGTCAGTAGTATGAGGGGGTGTCAGTAGTATGAGGGGGTGTCAGTAGTATGGGGTGTCAGTAGTGTGATGGAGTGTCAGTAGTATGGGGGTGTCAGTAGTATGGGGTGTCAGTAGTATGAGGGGTGTCAGTAGTATGGGGGTGTCAGTAGTGTGATGGAGTGTCAGTAGTATGTGGGTGTCAGTAGTGTGATGGAGTGTCAGTAGTATGGGGGTCAGTAGTATGGGGGTGTCAGTAGTATGAGGGGTGTCAGTAGTATGGGGTGTCAGTAGTATGGGGGTGTCAGTAGTGTGATGGAGTGTCAGTAGTATGGGGGTGTCAGCAGTTTGGGTGTCAGTAGTATGGGGTGTCAGTAGTGTGATGGAGTGTCAGTAGTATGTGGGTGTCAGTAGTGTGATGGAGTGTCAGTAGTATGGGGGTGTCAGTAGTATGAGGGGGTGTCAGTAGTATGAGGGGTGGGGGGGTACCTCCTGCAGTACCTGCTCTGCAGGTGCAGGCTCCGTCCACAGGTGAGCAGACGGCTCCGTTCTTACAGCCGCAGGGGGAGGAGCAGTTGGCCCCGTAGGTCCCGCCGGGGCAGGGCGTGGAGCAGTCAGGGCCCTGCAGCCAGTGAACAGACAGGTTAGGGCTTAGCATACTTAATTTCATCTCCATGCTAATAATGGTGCATAAAATAGTGTAACTACAGTGGTATTAACTGTAGTAATAGTGCTGCATTCTGTAATTCTACTGGTAACATAATGGTGTATTCTGCAATTACAGTATGAATCACTGGGCATTGTGTAATTACAGTGGTAATCAGTGAGCATTGTGTAATTACAGTGGTAAACACTGGGCATTGTGTAATAACAGTGTAATAATAGTGTAATAACAGTGTAATAACAGGCGTATTACTGGCCTTGAACCCCGGGGCGCAGACGCACTCCCCGCTCACGCTGCGGCAGTCCGCCCCGTTCTGACACCGGCACACCTGCTGGCAGGACTCCCCGAAAAACCCCGGGGCGCAGGTCTCATTACAGTACAGCCCCGACCAGCCGGGTCGGCAGGAACACTCCCCCGACATGGGGTGGCAGCTGTGGAGGGGGGGGGGGGGCACGGGGGGGGGGGCACAGGGGCCGGAGTGAGACGGGGCTCAGGCCAGAGTTACAGCCCTGTCTCCCTGCCTGCCACGGACTACAACAGGGGTCATCCAATCCGGCAACTCCAGTCCAAATCCAAATCCAGCCCTGGTTTTCTTTACGCCCAGATAATTAACTGAACCATTACTGCTGATTGGCCAGACCTGACTCCCAGGTAAAGGGAGGGTGGACACACCTGACTCCCAGGTAAAGGGAGGGTGAACACACCTGACTCCCAGGTAAAGGGAGGGTGAACACACCTGACTCCCAGGTAAAGGGAGGGTGAACACACCTGACTCCCAGGTAAAGGGAGGGTGAACACACCTGACTCCCAGGTAAAGGGAGGGTGAACACACCTGACTCCCAGGTAAAGGGAGGGTGGACACACCTGACTCCCAGGTAAAGGGAGGGTGAACACACCTGACTCCCAGGTAAAGAGAGGGTGGACACACCTGACTCCCAGGTAAAGGGAGGGTGAACACACCTGACTCCCAGGTAAAGGGAGGGTGGACACACCTGACTCCCAGGTAAAGGGAGGGTGAACACACCTGACTCCCAGGTAAAGGGAGGGTGGACACACCTGACTCCCAGGTAAAGGGAGGGTGAACACACCTGACTCCCAGGTAAAGGGAGGGTGAACACACCTGACTCCCAGGTAAAGGGAGGGTGAACACACCTGACTCCCAGGTAAAGGGAGGGTGAACACACCTGACTCCCAGGTAAAGGGAGGGTGAACACACCTGACTCCCAGGTAAAGAGAGGGTGAACACACCTGACTCCCAGGTAAAGGGAGGGTGATCACACCTGACTCCCAGGTAAAGGGAGGGTGATCACACCTGACTCCCAGGTAAAGGGAGGGTGGTCACACCTGACTCCCAGGTAAAAGGAGGGTGATCACACCTGACTCCCAGGTAAAGGGAGGGAGGAAAACCTGCAGTTCTCGGACCATGCCCCAGGACCGTGAGTTCATGATTCCTGTGGTGCCAGAGAGTAAAAGCTGGTGTGTTTACGGTCTCAGAGAAGAATGGAAGAACACGCTCTTTAGACCCAGCATTTCCTCTGTTCCCATTTGCATCCACTGGGGGGACGAGAGAGCCAATCAACTTAATCTGAAGAGTCATATTTTCTGTTATGCTGAATCTACAAGTGATTCATTTCAAATGATACATTTTAAAATATTTTCACAGCAACTTGTTTTGTCATCCAGGAGACTTATATAATGTATAAAAAAAAGTTTTTCCTGCTGTGTATCAGAACATCATAAGTGCTTTAAAAATGTCTAAATAAAACTCTCATTTGGTGGCAAACAAACCCAAAATCACACGTGTTTAGAACCAGAGCGGTCAGTGTAATTAATCTCCTCACTGTTCATTGAGATAAAACACACACACACACACACACACACACACACACTGTCATTCTCTGATATACGTCTGTTTTGGGTTTTTTTAAAGAATAATCACAGTTTCATAGTGTGGGGCATGACCGGTTCTTCACTCTTTTTTTTCAGAGCCGAGAAACACTCGTGACTGTTGGAACATCTCCGATTACAGTGTCTCTGTTACACACCGGGGGGAGGGGGGGGGGGGGGGGGGGGGGGGGGGCAGGCTGATTGACAGGTTGGGCAGCCTACCGGCTGTCAGCCGGGGGCCCCGCCCCTGCTACCTGGGGGAGGGGCAGTTGTTCGGTCGCCTGCACCTGAAACAGCAGCCCTATTGAAGCGGAGCGGAGCAGCTGAGAGACACACAGCACATGCCACTGTCAGCTGCGGCAGGCCGTCTGAGCCACAATGGCGGCCTGTCTGAGCCACAATGGCTGGCAGTGTTCTCAGCACACGCTAACTACATAACCAGACCCCCTGTCTGACAGGGCTGACAACAGCCTGCTTCTGGGACACCCCCAATCCTCACCCCGGACCCCCCTCCCACAACTTAGCCTTTTCCTCTTCCCCCACTTCTAATAATAATAATAATAATAATACAAATAAAAAGACAATAGCAACAACAATAGTATTTTTACAACTAACAACAACAACAACAACAAGAAAGTAAAAGTCCTCCCCAGTGTTGTTCCAGAGTCACCTGGATCTCACCTGGATCTCACCTGGATTTCACCTGCGAATGAACACACATCTTCAGCCAGGAGGCACAGGGCAGGCGTGTGGCAGACGCTCTTATCCAGAGCGACATACAGCTAATTACACTAAGCAGGAGACAATCCTCCCCTGGAGCAATACAGGGTTAAGGGTCTTGCTCAACGGCTGTGCGGATCTTATTGTGGCTACACCGGGATTAGAACCACCAACCTTGCGGGTCCCAGTCATTTACCTACACCACTACGCTACAGGCCGCCCTAGGTAGAATGAACGGGTGAAATCAGCTGGAAGAAACACAAGGCAGGACTTTCACTTTCCGACACCCTGGACTCTCCAGTCCATTGATATCATACATTACAGATGAATCAATTTCTCTGGATTTCACATATCCACTTACCAGCATTCCCCACAATAGAACAAATTTGCAAAAGCACCTCAAACACTTGGAAAATGAATTTAAATAAATTTGTATGGTGTTAGTAAATGGCCAACTAATAAATTATATTTGAATAATACTCCTCTTCACACTGACAGACTGGCTTCCCTCAGTGCAGACAGTACATCCGTTTCACCACTAGATGGTGAAAAAGACACAAATGAAAGGGATGCACAGAACATAGACTGTTTTTGTTTCTTAAATAACAGACTAAAAATGTACAATAAGATGGATTGAAAGAATTCCGATAATTCATTCTAATATAATTCTTATTAGAATGAAATACTGGGCTGTTTTAAAGAGGGAAAGACTCATAGTACAGGTACATGGCAGGCACAGTCAGAGCAAACCAAGGACTCAGACAATCCTTTGAAAACACAACCATCAAGCCCAGATCATTCCTCCCACTGCTCGCTAAATTCTGAAACTATAAGCAGGCTGTGACATCACTGATGCTCTATGCCAGGGATCATCAAATCAGGCCCTCGAATCCAAATCCAGCCCTGGTTCTCATTTCTCCCGGGTAATTAACCAAGCAATTAGTGCTGTAGATTGGCCAGACTGTCTTCTCACCTGACTCCCAGGTAAAGGGAGGGTGAGCACACCTGACTCCCAGGTAAAGGGAGGGTGAACACACCTGACTCCCAGGTAAAGGGAGGGTGGGAGACTCGAGGACCAAGATCTATGATGATCCCGTCTCTATGCTATCGACAGACAGCTAGGTCAGAATTTATATTCAAAACAGTGCCATGCTTCCTGTGTGTCCAAAGAAAAGGATTTGGCACAGGATCGGGGCTGACACATCAGGGCTGAGCAGGAACACGCGCTGGTAAATCAGAGGATAAACCTCACCAGGCAGCCGTGGGCCTGTAATCCCTGTAATCCCTCACAGACGGCAAATAACGAGGGGGTGTGAAGCTCACCTGCGTGTGTTCTGGGCGCGGCAGGGGGTGTGGTTTACCTGCGTGTGTTCTGGGCGTGGCAGGGGGGTGTGGTTTACCTGCGTGTGTTCTGGGCGTGGCGGGGTGTGGTTTACCTGCGTGTGTTCTGGGCGTGGCGAGGTGTGTGGTTTACCTGTGTGTGTTCTGGGCGTGGCTCACCTGCGTGTGTTCTGGGCGTGGAGGGTGTGTTTACCTGTGTGTGTTCTGGGCGTGGAGGGGGGTGTGTTTACCTGTGTGTGTTCTGGGCGTGGAGGGGGGTGTGGTTTACCTGTGTGTGTTCTGGGCGTGGCAGGGGTGTGTGGTTTACCTGCGTGTGTTCTGGGCGTGGCAGAGGGTATGCTTACCTGCGTGTGTTCTGGGCGTGGCAGAGGGTGTGTTTACCTGCGTGTTTTCTGGGCGTGGCAGGGGTGTGGTTTACCAGCCTGTGTTCTGGGCGTGGCAGAGGGTGTGTTTACCTGCGTGTGTTCTGGGCGTGGCAGGGTGGTGTGGTTCACCTGTGTGTGTTCTGGGCGCGGCAGGGGGGTTTACCTGCGTGTGTTCTGGGCGTGGCAGGGGGGTTTACCTGAGTGTGTTCTGGGCGTGGCTCACCTGTGCGTGTTCTGGGCGCGGCAGGGGCAGCTCCGTTCACAGCGCCGGCCGTAGGAGCCCTCGGGACAGAGTCGGACCTCGCAGAACTCCCCGGTGTGGCCAGGCTCACACACACACGCCCCGCTGATGTGGTAGCACTTGGCGCCGTTCTGACAGCGACACGTCTGGCCACAGCCCACGCCAAACGTGCCGACCGGGCACTCGTCCTGGCACCTGCAGTAACCACGGAGACACCAGCACTGAGGGGCCAGCAGGGTGAACCGCGAGAGAGCGTCAGCCACCCGTCAGCCTACCTATGGCAGGCTACTACTCTCACCACACAGTCCTGACGTGCCTTCTAGACAGAGAACGTTATTTAATGTCCGCTAACATATTGAAACTTTGTTCTTTTCGCCAGGAATGTTAGCCAATGTTAGACAATACAGAAAAGGTACCACGCTGGAAAGATCATATTCACTGTGCCTCACCCTAACCCTAACCCTACCCCTACCCCTACCCCTAACCTTAACCCCTGGGTAAGTGCCAAGATGTTTTGCCGCCTTGCTTGGACAGAAAACAGGAGCCCTTTGTTAGAAGTCCAGAGCAACTAAGAGGAAGATTCTTCCCCTCGACGGGATGCGCCTATAATCTTTGGGGGATGGCACCGGGGTTGCCCTGGAAGTCTTCACGGCTCTGCTGTCGACAGGAATCTCATGACGGAGGACGGAGGGATCTCGGAACGCCGGGATTCCGGAACGCCGGGAATACTCCGGTTGCTGTCAGCTCGTGGATGACGGACGAGCTGCCACGGCTCTTCCCTGCTCGGCTGCT
>NC_083771.1:48139863-48157363 GCF_963514075.1 Conger conger | reverse complement strand
GGCAGAGACCACGCCCCTCAGAGACCACGCCTGTCAGAGACCACGCCTGTCAGAGACCACGCCCCTCAGAGACCACGCCTGTCAGAGACCACGCCCTTCAGAGACCACGCCTGTCAGAGACCACGCCCCTCAGAGACCACGCCCTCAGAGACCACACCCTTCAGAGACCACGCCTGTCAGAGACCACGCCCCTCAGAGACCACGCCCTCAGAGACCACACCCGGCAGAGACCACCCCTCAGAGACCACGCCCCTCAGAGACCACGCCTGTCAGAGACCACGCCCTCAGAGACCACACCCGGCAGAGACCACGCCCCTCAGAGACCACGCCCCACAGAGACCACTCCCCTCAGAGACCACGCTCCTCAGAGACCACGCCCTCAGAGACCACACCCGGCAGAGACCACGCCCCTCAGAGACCACGCCCCACAGAGACCACTCCCCTCAGAGACCACGCTCCTCAGAGACCACGCCCCTCAGAGACCACGCCCCACAGAGACCACACCCGGCAGAGACCACGCCCCACAGAGACCACACCCAGCAGAGACCAAGCCTGTCAGAGACCACGCCCCTCAGAGACCACACCCGGCAGAGACCACGCCCGGCAAAGCTCACACCTGTCAGAGCCACCTCAGTTGGTGTATGTTGAGCATTCTGGTGCAAAATAGCTGCCGTGCGTCATCCTGTCTAACTATCTATAGATCTATTTATCTAAATCACGCCCCTCATCCCAAACCACCCTCCCAGCCCGATCAGACTCCTGTTCAATCAGTGCAAACACAGACGGTGGCCTGAAGTCAATAAACATTGGCCCCTAACTGGAGAAAGTACTGCTAACATTTACTTATTTATCTGTAAGTCGAGGCAAAGGACAAATATTGATTCCATCCCAGCCATTATCTACAGCGGATAATTGGAGTTCCAGTTTATAAAGCAACAGCTCTGTCACATTTAAACCATCGAACCAGAGAGTCTAAAGACAAACCCCCACAGTATAAATAACTAACACACCACTGATGAATAATCACAGCAGATTTACCTGAACATGCAATATGATTAAATACAGTCAGTGAATACACAGTAACACTGCATGAAGCCCATGCCATAAGGCTGTCATACACATGACATAACAGCTGTCACAAGATGGCATAGCATGACATAGTATGACAGTAGTATCACAGTGTTATGTCATTTGTCATAACCTGACATCATCTGTTATGCCATCTTGTGACAGCGGTTATCTCAGCCTTATGGTGAGGGTTTACCTAGTACACTAACTACTGTAATGAGTACATTGAGGGGTTGAGGGGGAATCCAGGGGGGTTTGTGGGTGTGTGTGAGGACATTTGCTGACTTACAAGGCTTCAGTGTGTGTGGGGGTGTGTGTGAGGGGGAATTTGGGGGCTATTTGGGTATGTGGGGTTGTTTGGGGGGTGTGTGGGGTGTTTAGAGGGGTGTGTGAGGGGGTATTTGGGGTGTTTAGAGGGGTGTGTGAGGGGGTATTTGGGGTGTTTAGAGGGGTGTGTAAGGGGGTATGTGGGGTGTTTAGAGGGGTGTGTGAGGGGGTATTTGGGGGGTGTGCGGGGTGTTTAGAGGGGTGTGTGAGGGGGTATTTGGGGGGTGTGTGGGGGTGTAAGGGGGTATTTGGGGGTGTGTGGGGTGTTTAGAGGGGTGTTTAGAGGGGGTATGTGGGGTGTTTAGAGGGGTGTTTAGAGGGGTGTGAGGCGGGGTCTCTCACTCACAAGGCCCCGGTGTAGCCGGGCTCACAGCGGCACTCCCCGGTGGCGTGGTGGCAGGCCGCTCCGTTCTGGCACTGGCAGCGCTGCTGGCAGCTGTGGCCGTAGGACCCCGCCCCGCAGGCCTCCTCACACCGCCAGCCCCGGTACCCCGGCTGGCACAGGCACGCCCCCGTGATGGGGTTACACAGCGCCCCGTTCTTACACTGGCACCGGCTGCTGCAGTGGGGGCCCCAGTGGCTGCTGTCGCAAGCTGCAAGAGGGGGGGGGGGACACAGAGACACCCCGACAGGTTTAGGGAGAACTGCCCCCCCCCAAAAAAATAGGGGTGTATATACAAATACAACACAGGACAAAACAACAGATAATAGTCCTGTCTGTCTGACCTGGGTCACATATGTAATTGTGAAAGGTCCTCATAACATTAGTAATTTCTGTCTGGTGTGTGAACAGTCCTCATAACATTAGTATTGTGTGTGAACATCAGTCATTTCTCTATTTCGTGAATGTGCGTGTGTGTGTGTGTGTGTGTGTGTGTGTGTGTGGGAGAATGGTGCCCATAACATCAGTCATTTGTCCTGACTTGACATTGCACAATGATTAGTATCTGATGATGAAAATAACATTCAGGTGGGCTGAGGTAGGAGGCTGTGCACGGCAGATCAATATTGTAAAAAGATAACGATACCTTATTACATGTAGGCCAGTTTCTCAAAATAGGTAATGAACCTCTTCGGCAACTAACAGATTTCTCTGATTTGGCTGAAATCGTATGGTGTTCTGAAGCACTGTATCAGAGGAACGTGTTGCCTACAGTGTTAAATTTGAGTTTGTTGCTGATGACCAGCTTCAGGTCGTTCAGTGGGACTAAAACTAAGAGCTGTAGAATTTGCGTAGGTGAGAGGACCTCCTCTCCCTGTGTCCCTGGCGCATACAAATGGCCACGCTCTATTGATCAAATCTGAAACAAGCACCCAATCCGTTTTCTCCATCGATTCCTTTCTCCAGGACGTTGACACAGCGGTCCCTATTTCAGAGAGAGCGTCCCATCAGTCACCTTCAAAAGCTAAACAAATTCCATCAAAAACTCTACGCCTGTTTTCTTTTTATTCTAAAAGCCTGGATGACATGAAATACCTGGGATGACCCGAGGTAACCCCTCTGTTTCTGTACCAGACTGGACCTGGCTCAATTATATTACATTACATTACATTACATTACAAGGCATTTAGCAGATGCTACATCCAGGCATCCAGAGTGACGTACAATGAAGTGCAGATCGAACACAAGTACAAGTGTGAAGAGGACCTGAGAGGACAGTACGGTTCCGAGTCCTAGTGTGAACATACAGATAATCAGAACCTTTGAAGAGTACATCAACTTACGAACTAGCATACCACGGTTGGCAGCTAGAATACCCCGAGTACAACAATACAATAGGTAATACAAAACACAACAATATCTATATATAACTATATAAGTGCCATTATAGTCTATAGAATGGCACTTATATATACTCCTCTCCATCTCTCCCCTGCTCTCCTCTTGGATTCAAATACTATTCTATGATTGAAACGGGCAACATAAGCACATAAAAAGTTCAGGCAATCACAACATTTTCCTCTTCAGTGGGGGCAGAACCATTGCATCAACGAGGAGCAGCAGCCACACTGCAGTAGACCAGGGGTGCACAACTCCGGTCCTGGAGAGCCGGTCTGCCTGCTGGTTTTTGTTCCAACCAATTGCCTTGCACTAGGCTGAGTACCATTTTACAGAGGAAACCAACTCGGGCCAACTGGGGGAAAAGGCGATTGAGCCTTCAGCGGGCAGTGCGATGGTCTGTAACTCAGGAGGATAGCGGTTTAAATCTGCATAAGTGAATATCCAGCTGTACAAAATGGCCGCTACACTGCGCGAGACGTTGGCGGTAAGGGCGTTTAACGTCCTCAAAGATGAGAAAATGGTGGCCAGAGACCGCAGAGAGCTGCGGGGGAACGCGGGGGATGAGGTTCCGCAGCCCACCCCCTTCAGGAAGTGCAGTCTCAGGCAGGAAGTGGAGGACTGAGACTCTGAGACGGGTGGTGAGGAGAGTAGAGGAGGAGAGGAGAGGAGAGAGGGGAGAGGAGGAGAGGAGAGGAGAGGAGAGGAGGAGGGGAGGAGAGGAGAGGAGATAGGAGAGGAGGAGAGGACAGGAGAGGAGAGGAGGAGAGGAGAGGAGAGGAGAGAGGGGAGGGGAGGAGAGGAGAAGAGAGAGGGGAGGGGAGGAGAGGAGAGGAGAGGAGAGAGGGGAGGGGAGAGAGGAGGAGAGGAAAGGATGTATGGAGAGGAGAGAAGAAGAGAGGTGAGGAGGAGAGGAGGAGAGGAGCACGTTGGTTTGGCGGTGTTAACGGCTGAGGAAGCAGACACCCTGCCAGGCCCATCCTCCTGTGGGGTGCTGTTAAACCTGGGCGGGCGCGGTCCGCCTTCGGCATTGTAGCGCTCATTAAATCCTTGGGACGGTCTAATGAGGGCTTCAAGGGCTTCACGTGGCCCCTAAAACACAGCGCTGCATGCCCCTTTACGCAGCTCCCTGCTTTCATGAGTCAACACTTGTATTTTATTTATATTTCTTTCAGACAACAACAACTCCCCCATTACCCACTTCACTACTATACAGCCATTTGCAACTTTCAGTCAGACTGAGCAGGGGCCAATCCCCCTGGCGCAATGTGGGGTTAAGGGCCCAACAGCTGCACTGATCTTATTGTGGATACACCGGGGCTTGAACCACTAACCTTCCAGGTACCAAGTCAGTCTTACACCTTAATCACTAGACTACAGGCCAGCCCCACCCCACAACTGGATAACAATGGACTGGCCCACAATCTTTTCTCTTTAATCTCGGCACGCGCCACAGCTTAGACGGGGGGGGGGGTCCCGCAGTAAAAAAAAGCTCAGCTGTCGATACTCTCAGAGCTATTCCCAGCCCAGTAAAACATTAGCGCCTTGTAAGCACAGGCGCTCAATGTGTGAGTTATTCTCATAAGCAAAGGTCGTTAAAACCCACCATCGCTCCCTCGAGCGAGGGCCCCACAGACATGAAGATCCCCCCCCTCTCGATCGAACAGAGCTTCACTATCAGCGCCCAAAGTACTGAGCATCTCATTACGAGACTTACAGGTCACATTGCGAAGGTCATGAATGGATCATGTTATTGAAAAAAAAAACAGCTCTAAATCCTTCACACTTAAAAGTCATCGTTTTGAACCTAAGGTCATTTTAGTGTGAGACAGAGGAACAGAGACAGAGCGAGATGGAGTGGGAGAGAGAGCAAAAGAGAGGGGGAGAGAGGCAAACAGAGAGAGAGAGGGGGGGAGGGAGAGGGAGTGAGAAAGGGAGCGAGAGAGAGAGAGAAAGAGAGAGAGGGAGAAAGGGAGAGAAAGAGAAAGAGGGAGAGAGAGAGGGAGAAAGGGAGAGAAAGAGACAGAGAGGGAGAGAGAGACCGAGACAAAACCCCCTCACAGGGCCACTCAAGGCCTGCTGCTGCCTTTGTGAAACATGACCTACATAGAGCCAGCCACTGGGCCTCAGGGCAGCCTGTTCCCCAGCAGAACCACCCGTCCTGTCCTGCCCCAAAACACCACCCAGGCCCAGAACCACCCATCCTGTCCTGCCCCAAAACACCACCCAGGCCCAGAACCACCCGTCCTGTCCTGCCCCAAAACACCACCCAGGCCCAGAACCACCCGTCCTGTCCTGCCCCAAAACACGACCCAGGCCCAGAACCACCCGTCCTGTCCTGCCCCAAAACACCACCCAGGCCCAGAACCACCCGTCCTGTCCTGCCCCAAAACACCACCCAGGCCCAGAACCACCCGTCCTGTCCTGCCCCAAAACACCGCCCAGGCCCAGAACCACCCGTCCTGTCCTGCCCCAAAACACCACCCAGGCCCAGAACCACCCGTCCTGTCCTGCCCCAAAACACGACCCAGGCCCAGAACCACCCGTCCTGTCCTGCCCCAAAACACCACCCAGGCCCAGAACAGTCAACTCCTATAGGTAATGAATGCAGTCATTCAATGTATTTCTAATACAGATGGGAACCACGTACAGTGGCTTCAGAAAGTATTCAGACCCCTTCACTCTTTGATCCACGTAAAATTTAATCTCCAACACAATAAAGTGCGCAAAAAGTGATGGGGTGTGAATACTTTCCGAAGCCACTGTACCCTTTAGAGAACTACTCGGCACACAGAATACCAGGAGGACGCAGTGAGGCCTGGGATCTGTAGTTCTGCACAACAGCCAGGACTACATTCGTCACCGTCCAATCGCAAAGGAGGAATAACCACTGTGCCAATGGAGCATCATCAAGAGTTCCTGGGTGCTCCAATCACAAGTTTCACAGTTTTTATACATATCATTGCACATTCTCACCAGACCTGGGTCAAATGCGCAACTGTTTCGGATTTAAATACTTTTCTACGCTTTACTGAGCCTGTCTGACGTATTGCAACCAATTAAATACTCTCAAAATAGCACAAACCCCGCCTCCTGGTCCTCTTGGGTGGCTCAAGTGCACCAGGCAAGATCAATCGAGCACAGAAAAATGTGTACAATTTGACCCAGATCTCATTATCACTGATAGAGTACCAGGCACTTGGATTACACAATTCTATAGTGGGATATGTTATCACTGCATATCATGGTGTTATCACTGAGTACTGGCCGCTGGGATTACACGCGGTTCCCGCTGAAAGCAGGTTAGGAGAGCCAAGCAGCTCCACACAGTGGTGGTGTGGTCTGGTGACTGGGGCCTGGTACCATCTGCTCTGCTTCACACTCCCTGTATGACACATCAGTCCCACAGTAGGTCAGGTGACTGTGGGGGTCAGGAGCAAACGCACACACAAAATGGAGGATGATGGAAAAAGAGAAAGAAAAGAGAGGGGAGACAAAAGGCAGAGAAAGATAGAAGCAGAGAGATGAGACTGATTTTAGAGACAGAGAGAGAGGAAGGCAGACAGACAGACAGACTCAGAGAGAGATAGAGAGAGAGAGAGAGAGAGAGAGAGAGGGAGAGGGAGAGAGAGAGAGAGAGAGGGAGAGAGGGAGATAGACAGAGAGAGAGAGAGAGAGAGACAGACAGAGACAGAGAGAGAGGGAGACAGACAGACAGACAGACAGAGAGAGAGAGAGAGAGAGAGAGAGACAGAGACAGAGAGAGAGGGAGACAGACAGACAGACAAAGAGAGAGACAGAGAGAGAGAGAGAGAGAGAGAGAGAGAGAGAGAGGGGGGGGGGGAACAGAGAGAGAGAGATGATGAAGAAAAGTGCCAGGAAAAGCAGATCGATGATCCACTGAGATTAAAAGAGTAAAATCAATGAAAGCTGAAACAAGAAGGCGTGTCAATACATGGTATAATACGGTTTTCAAAAAGTAATTAATTCTCAATGGAAATGCTTGGTTGTGTATGTACAGTGTGTAAGAATGTAGAAACAAATATCAGATTAGCGACGACAAGACAGCTAGTTGTTTGGGCAGCTTGAAGAGGATACCATTTTGCACAACAAATCAATTATTCAGACCAAGCAGCGTTCATTTCTCATTGCTAATTTCTGTAGCTAATCTATTTGTCGCAATTATACTGAAACGGGTCAAGCACAGACTTCCTGTACACAATCACCGTGTCTTCAATTCATGACATATATTATTCCTATCACATTGCTAAAGCATGGGAAAAGCAAGTTGGATAGTCGGTAAACTGTGTGGACTGACAGGCATGGGTATCAGTCTGTCATAACGGAGATAAAGCGGAAGACCCGCCATTTTGGCTCAAGTCTGCCCAGCCACCATTTTGGCTCATAAAGGGCACAGGCAAAAAGAGCTGGCAGTTTAAGAGGGGAAAACCCCACATCACCCTTCCAAGTAATCCAACCTGCCAGCTGTTGACTGAAACTGAGACCCCTCCCTCACCCTGAACGAGGTTTGAGTTTTTTTTGTTTTTTTTAGGGGGGGGGGGGGGGGCAGTGGTTTGGGTGATTTTACATCCGTTAAATATCACACACTGAGCACATACTGTCTGGTGAGCCTAGCATGGAGGGCCATAGAGGATCATGGGAATATGACACTTCTGTTTGTGTCTGTCAAGAGTTTGAAAGGGAAGTTTACAATCGGTACTAATCTGGGTGTCTGGGCCTGCCTGGCATCTGTTTCATACTTACTTTTCTGCTGGAATGGGGTGTGTGTGTGTGTGAGACTACGTGGGTGTGTGTCTGTCTCTGAGCGAGACTATGTGTGTGTGTGTGTGTGTGTGTGAGACTACGTGGGTGTGTTTTTGGAAACCTGAGAAGACAGTACTAACTGGCCTTGGTGAGATACTCGAGCTGGAGGTTTGCAGAAATGTATTCGGTTTATTTGTCTTCTTCACAAGGACAATAGCAGCTGGGCACCACCAGACCAACACAAGCAGAGCCTGGTGTGAAGTCTCATATTTCCACTCTGTTTAAATGGCCACTCTTATGAAATATACCATTACCGTTTTCAGTTTCAACACATACACGCGATAATCTTAGCATCATCTCAGGTACTTGCGACACCCAGAAGGCCACAGGAAAATTATGAATCACCAAACCGAGTCCAGCTCAAACTTACTGGCACAAACACACTGGCAAATGCAAGACTACACCATCAATCTCCAGGATGCCGAACCCCTGAGCTGTTTAATCTGCATTATGGAGATGGTGCAGTAATAACAGTCGGATTGGAACAGACAGCTTGGTTTGACATAATGGTGGAACTGGACCTGAAAACGGATCCTGGCAGCTGGTTTTGGACTTGATTTTAAAAGCGACTACACTGGACGCACATGAACAAAGAGGCCACAAACCAGTTTCCTGAGAACAACCAAGTCTACTAAGTGCTTCTGAAAGACTGTGGGCTCTTTCCAATCGTTTATTTTTCACCGCTTACCTTTCTAAAACAGGAAGTGAGAAAAGGAGGTGAAGACAAGAAATCCAGAAAACATGAATTAGGCAAACGGAATGTCCTCGCTCCTTCAAACGTTGGTTCAAAGTCACGTCAGTTACAGACGTGGCAGATAGCAGATAGGTGGATCCACAGGTTGATTATTTACACATTCTGAAAAAAACTTCCGAAAAGGATGCGCTCATATTTTCCTGCTCAATAAAAATTCGGGAGCCTCCTAACTTGGGCTTCGACCTCTGAGGATGAACATTTACCCTTACATTTACCCTTACCCTTGATTGTACTCTTCAAGGGTTCTGATTGTCTGTATGTTTACACTACGACTCGGAACTGTACTGTCCTCTCAGGTCCTCTTAGCACTCATACTTGTGTTTGATTTGCACTTCACTGTACGTTGCTCTGGATAAGAGCGTCTGCTAAATGCCATGTAATGTAATGTAATTTACTGGGTTTCAATAACAAGGAGAGATGGGGGTGAAAAAATTCTTCTCAGTTGCTTTCTTTCTTTAATGACCCAAGTGCTGCAAACACAGGGCCCTCGAAAATAAAACATCTCCCCTCTGCCATGAGGCACCCTGTGTTCCCTGCGGCAGAGTTTTAAAATTTAAAATGTTTTATCCTGAGGGCGTTTCCGGTGAACTTGGCTCTCTGAGTCTTTCTCTTTCGCAGTAAAAGAATGAGTAAAAAGAATGAGAGAATCTCTTCCTCCTTCTCCTCCACCCTAAACAAAATCTCAGACGCATTGTGGCCGTCCAGTGACCCGTGAGCCAGAGGGTGGCTTTCAGTCTGGCTTTCCGGCCTTTTGAGGAAATTAAAGTCATATTAGTGCCACACGGTCTGCATGGGACGCATCGCGGTGGAACACCCCGCAGAGATGTGGATCATCAATCAGAGAATAAACCTCTGCGACATCGCCGCGTTTTTTAAATCTTCAAGGACGCCCTACTTGACAGCCGTCGCTAGATAGTGCAACGAGATTATTTGAATATAAACGTGAGGATTTTAACAAAAAAGACGTGAGCGAGCAACCATTTGCATAAAACAGCGTCTTCTTGCGATTCGCTCACTCTGTGTGCAGATCACAGTGACCCAGTCCGTGGTGTGAGAAATGGTAGCAGCACGGCACGGCACGGCAGATGATGATGATGATGATGATGATGATGATGATATTATCTCCGACCGCGGTTTATTTTCCTAGCGGAATCGCGCATAAACAGTTCCGTGACCGAGCTTCGCGGTCGATCAGACACAGCGGTAATGACAGCGCCAGGACCGAGAGCCCCCGTAGCCTTTGGCGACTTCGGGATAATGACAGTTATTGATCCGCCAAGCGAGCCGGCGATTTAACTGTAAACATATTCCGTATTTTCCCCAGAAAAACAGCAGACGATTCCCTGGCACGTCAGTTCTGTGAAAACATGCCATATGTTTACAGTTAAACCGCGAAGCTCAGTCACGGAACTGTTTATACGCGAGTCCGCTGCGAAAATAAACGGTCGGAGATAATATCATCATCATCAGCTGTGCAGTGCCGCTACCATTTCTCATACCGCTCGTTTTCACAGAACTGACGTGCCAGGAAAGCGTCTGTTAAGAGGTAACTCTTCGTTCCGCTAAATCAGATTTTTACTCCATGCGTCTCTGTCAGCTACTTCCGTGTCTCTCTTGGTTGCTATAGCTACGCAAACACAGGAACGATTAGGAAAGTATGAAAGTATAAATTCGGTTTCTTACTACATATCAGCCGTCTCACATAGAAATTATATTTACAGAAATTCATTCTCGGGAGCTGCAACAAAAAAAAGAAAACCTGCGTTCTTTGTTTTTTACCGTTGAGTAACTCGCACACCTGATTCAATGACTGAACCAATCAAACCACCATAAATGCCCTTGATTAGATAAATCAGGTGCGTGAGTTCCTGATTACGACAAAAACCTTCTGGCCAGTGGGTCCCGAGGACTCAGGGGGGGTTCAGGGTGTGTGGCCCCAGACGCCACAATGGGGCTTTTTATTCCAGCACAGAACCGCTGGCTTAACCTCCCCTCTGCCCGACACGCACCGCCCCCCGCCACCCAAAACCCCCAACTATCCCCCCCCCCCGCCCCCCCAGGACCATTTCACTTTTAAGTTTAGTCTGAGGGGGCAGTGACCCCCCCCCCCCCCCCCCCCTGCCAGTGTGCGGGTGTGTCAGGGCTGAGACCGATGTGGGAGTTACCGCATTAACGGATAAGACGTTACGCAACCTGACCCCCCCCCCTGACTTACGACTTAAGTTTTTCAATAAGTGCCACCCCCCCCGGCTCATAGACCTTCTGACTTCCTGATGGGATAAAACGGGTGGAAATAAATGAATAGCAACACCGACATTCCGCAGGGAATTCCGGGATGGAGGGGGCTTTTCCTGGTTGTTTTGACTCCGGCAGGCAGAGACAGATGAGCGTAAAACCACACCAGAGGGCAGGAGGCTACTGAGGACAGCGCAGACCTGGCAACCCTGGGGCAGCCTGTAGCCTAGTGCCTAAGGTGCCTGTAGCCTAGTGCATAAGGTGCCTGTAGCCTAGTGCATAAGGTGCCTGTAGCCTAGTGCATAAGGTGCCTGTAGTCTAGTGGCTAAGGTGCCTATAGTCTAGTGGCTAAGGTGCCTGTAGTCTAGTGGCTAAGGTGCCTGTAGTCTAGTGGCTAAGGTGCCTGTAGTCTAGTGGCTAAGGTGCCTATATCTGAGTGTCTAAGGTGCCTGTAGTCTAGTGGCTAAGGTGCCTGTAGTCTAGTGCCTAAGGTGCCTGTAGTCTAGTGCCTAAGGTGCCTGTAGTCTAGTGCCTAAGGTGCCTGTAGCCTAGTGGCTAAGGTGCCTGTAGTCTAGTGGCTAAGGTGCCTGTAGTCTAGTGGCTAAGGTGCCTGTAGTCTAGTGGCTAAGGTGCCTGTAGTCTAGTGGCTAAGGTGCCTATATCTGAGTGTCTAAGGTGCCTGTAGTCTAGTGGCTAAGGTGCCTGTAGTCTAGTGCCTAAGGTGCCTGTAGTCTAGTGCCTAAGGTGCCTGTAGTCTAGTGCCTAAGGTGCCTGTAGTCTAGTGCCTAAGGTGCCTGTAGTCTAGTGACTAAGGTGCCTGTAGCCTAGTGGCTAAGGTGCCTGTAGTCTAGTGCCTAAGGTACCTGTAGTCTAGTGCCTAAGGTGCCTGTAGTCTAGTGACTAAGGTGCCTGTAGCCTAGTGGCTAAGGTGCCTGTAGTCTAGTGCCTAAGGTGCCTGTAGTCTAGTGCCTAAGGTGCCTGTAGTCTAGTGCCTAAGGTGCCTATATCCGAGTGGCTAAGGTGCCTGTAGTCTAGTGGCTAAGGTGCCTATATCCGAGTGGTTAAGGTGCCTGTAGCCTAGTGACTAAGGTGCATTGCTGGGACCTGGAAGGTTGGTGGTTCAAGCCCCTGTGTAGCCGCAATAAGATCAGGCCCTGAACCCCACATTTCTCCAGGGAAGACTGTCAACTGCTTAGTCTAATCAACTGTCAGTCGCTTTGGATAAAAGCGGCAGCTACATAACTGTAATGTAGCCATATCCCCAGTACTGTGTCTGGAGACGTCCACTTTGAACCAGGAATGAGAGGTTTTTATGACCCTTAAGTGCTATTGTGTTAGTGTAGCATAGGAGTTGGAGGGGAGGGGCCCTGTACACTGAATTTGGGACGCACAGGGCCCAGGGTTTGGGGAGAGAGGGGGAATGGAGAGGGGGGTTGGGCGTGTATCGGATTTTGCGTTCCGCTGATGTGGTGCAAAACAAAATGTCCTCCCCCCCTCCCAGCCACTCCCTGTCCAGTCAGCCCCGCCCCTCTGCCCCCACGCTATTGGTTGGGGGAGGTATATTTTGACGGACAGCCGCAGCTGGAGGACTTACCGCTGGAGCAGTCGGGGCCCCCCCAGCCCGGCTCACACTGGCAGGAGCCGGGGGCCACACAGCGGCCGTGAACACACTTCTCCGCGCAGTGCGCTGCAGGGAGGGGGGAGGGGGGAGGGGGGGGGACACAAGGGAAAGTCAGGTCAAGTTTCAGTCACTCTCACAACACAACACAGCAGCGGAGCGGGGCGGAGGAGGGGGGAGAGGGTAATCGGGGGGGGGGGGGGTGTTTTTGGGGCGCGGAGCCATTTTCACACGGTGCGAGTTCCCCCCCAACTCCGACTGAGACCCCCCCGGAGACTCCCCCACACAAGCAAGCAGTGCATGCTGGAAAAGGTTCTGTCACACACACACACACACACACACACACACACACAGACCCACACACACACACACACACACACACACAGACCCACACAGCCACAGACACACAATTACACACACTCACTCACACACACACACACACACACACACACACACACACAGACCCACACACAGACCCACACACACACACACACACACAGACCCACACAGCCACAGACACACAATTACACACACACACACACACACACACACACACAGACCCACACAGCCACAGACACACAATTACACACACTCACTCACACACACACACACACACACACACACACACACACACACACACACACACAGACCCACACAGCCACAGACACACAATTACACACACTCACTCACACACACACACACACACACACACACACACACAGACCCACACAGCCACAGACACACAATTACACACACTCACTCACACACACACACATTCACACATACACACAATTACATACAGACACACACACAGACCCACACAGCCACAGACACACAATTACACACACTCACTCACTCACACACACACACATTCACACATACACACAATTACATACAGACAGACACATACACACACAATTACACTCACTCACACACACACACACACACACACACACATACACACAATTACATACAGACAGACACACACAGTTACATACACACACACACAGACCACCTCAAAGCTGAAGGGAAAGAGAGGGGTTTAGACATGAGGACACAGTCTGGAGTGTGTGTGAGTGTGTGTGTGTGTGTGTGTGCGTGTGAGGGTGGGGGTGGGGTTGGTCATATTCAGCGATGGCAACTAGGGCTGAGCAATGTAGCATGAGATGTTTCTTTCAGCGCACTTATCCCTGGCTATGGGTGTGCACTTTGTTGTACGTCGCTCTGGATAAGAGCGTCTGCCAAATGCCAATAATGTAATGTAATGTAATGTTGAAAGTGATAACGGTCATCGCCACCAGGATGTGTATTGCGTTTCTTCTCTGTCCTTTTTTCCCCAATTGTACCTGATGTAACATAAACAACAAAACTTCAAATACCGTGTGAAACTCTTGCAAAAAACATCACCACTTATCGTATGCATAGGGTGCTGATAAGACAGCCAATCAGCAGCAAGGTCACACAGCTTCCGTTTGATCATGCGATGTGTTTCTGCCAAATTATTGAGTACCACACGCATGGCGGTCGACTGTGCATTCTGGGATATGATGACTCGCCGCCCGCCGACATCACAGACACACAGATACTGAAAGATTCTACTGAAAACAGGGGAACAGACCGGCGACCAACCGCCATGTGACGCACTGTAAACACAACGGGCCTCTTTCAGGGGCCAGAGACAGTGCTCTTTGAGCCCTGGCCAGTCGCATTTCCACAGAGCCGATTCATCCCCAATAAAGGAGGCCCTCAGCCCGTCCCTCAGCGCAACATCAGTGTCGTCTCTGCTGGCTGCTGACTCAGCGTTTCGGCCGGGGGGGGCGCAAAATGGCCGCCAGGGTCCAAAGCGTGCGCTGCGGTGTGGCGACGCCAGAAACACTCGCAGGTCTGAACTCTTCACCCCAGGAGCTCTACCTGTTCTCCGTCAGAACATGAACTCGCTCAGTGTAAGTACTATATTATGAGTTCTGTTCTCCACACCTGCACTGCACAACCCTGTTCCTGGAGATCTACCGTCCTCTAGGTTTTCATTTTTATCCTAATAAGCCTGATTCTACCGATAATCAGCTCAATGAGATCTCTAGCTGTTGACTGAGGTGGGCTTTGCTAGGGTTGGAGTGAAAACTTACAGGATGCAGGATACAGTAGATCTCCAGGAACAGGGTTGTGCAGTCCTGCGATGAGCCATAAGTCTGAGAGATGTTCTCGACCTGACAGATACGATGCTGTTGACCTATAAGTTTATTCTGACCGTTTTGTGTTTGCAGTTAGCACAGAGCTCCTCCTCCTGCTCCTGATTGGGCACACCTGTTCCTGATTGGGCACACCTGTTCCTGAACGTTGGAAGTCTAGCCCAAAGCTACAGAGCGGTGCCACCTGCTGAACACAGTCACAGAAACCACAGGGGCCAGATGGCACCTCCGGCTTTCCGTAGTCCCATAAAAAGGTCGGCCAGGGAAACGGGTCAGAGTAGGGAGCTTCAGGTGCATTCTGGGACGCCTCCATCACCCTGCTCTGGCCTCAGGCGGAGCGTGACACAGACGAAGAGACGTGACCTATTTTTCTGAGCTGCCAGGTTCTCTGCGCTTTCCAAATTCCACTCTCCCTCTGAAGCCTGGAAAAACTCTTTTAGGCAACGCTGAGTCGCGGCCTCGACCTGAACCGTGCGTCTAACTACTACCACGTTTCCTGGAGCACAGCCTCAGAAAAAGAAAGTTAACAAACTTTTTAAAAAGACCTAAAAAAACCCCAAATGGCCCCCTTACTGCTGCTTAAGAGACAATCGACTGTACAGCGCCGCAACATTTACAGTTTGATGTTTGAAATAATCAAGACAATAAAATAATGTCTTTCTTCAGAATTCATAGCAATTTTTAATAAGAAGGCTGAGCTTGAACAGACTGGTTGAATGGTTGGCGGGTTCTAACCCCATATAAACATCGATGACAATACATGCAGTATACATACAAGTGCTGCAGGTCAGATGCACCAAACAGTAACACTATGAATAAACCAAAAAATAAGTCAGTCTAAACAAGTATTATTATAACAAGCAGTAAAAAAATGGAGAAAAGCTAATATTTTCCACTTGAGAGAGGAAAAAAAAAGTCTCATTACAAGATTCAAACACTTGTTAAGAACCATATTTCGCTGTGGCCCTTGTGTGAACTGCTGACGATGCGTGTTCCCTATGAACAGTCCCATTGGCCGAAGGTCTGTAGCCGCAGCGGATTGGCCGGGGCGGGAGAGGGGCGGTACTTACGGGCGCACGTCTCTCCGCTCTCGTAGAAGCCGGGGCAGCACTGGGACTTGCGGCGGTACATGGTCTTCTCCCCGCGGCGGTACGCCGTGCGGTAGCTCACCCTGAGCGGGGGAACAGCGTGAAACAGCGTGAGAGACAGGAACGCCACTGTGGGAACGCCACTGCGACCACAACCAGGAAACACACGGCATACGGACGCTCTTACTAAACTCACAAAATGGAGGACAATAAAAAAAACCTGAAAAAACAGAAACCGTATGTACATCCCAACTTTCCACCAGGGCTTTAAAAATATACTCTCCTGTGACAGGTGTACTCAGACCCTCTCCTGTGTCAGGTGTGGAAGGTGTGTCAGGTGTACTCACCTGTGTCAGGTGTGTAAGGTTTGTCAGGTGTACTCTCCTGTGTCAGGTGTGTAAGGTTTGTCAGGTGTACTCTCCTGTGTCAGGTGTGTACGGTTTGTCAGGTGTACTCTCCTGTGTCAGGTGTACTCTCCTGTGTCAGGTGTGTAAGGTGTGTCAGGTGTACTCACCTGTGCCGCGTGCACTTGAACCAGTTGAGGATGTCTGCACAGCTGGTGTAGTAGATCTGGTCGAAGGGGTGGGCGTAGGACTCCTGCACCGTCACCGAATAGCTGGGAGGGAAAAGGTCACATGACCAGTCAGCCGCACATAATTATTTGCACAGTGTGTGGTCCCAGAGCTCAGCCATAAGTCGCTAACGAGCTTAACAAGTTTAATAGCGGAGCGTGTTTAATACTGAGGCCATTAGGGTGTTCAGAGGAGGATTATATATCAAAAACCGCCCCCTCAGAAGTCTCCACAGATCCGCGTGTTTAAAACTCGCTCTCTCTCTCCCTCTCTCCCTCTCTCCCTCTCTCCCTCTCTCTCTGGGCTGGTTCTCCAGTATCGTATGCTCCTGCGTCACTGGAGTGGTCGTGAGGTAAAGCCTTTCTCTCAGAACTTTCTGGAAGAACCTTAAGCTCAACTCTACCTGTGTGATTCTACTCCAGCTCAACTCTACCTGTGTGATTCTACTCCAGCTCAACTCTACCTGTGTGATTCTACTCCAGCTCAACTCTACCTGTGCGATTCTACTTCAGCTCAAGACGACTTCTGCAGAGAACAAACAAACAAACACATGTGCACATGAACACATAATGTCCAAGGAGAAAAATAGAGGCTTTGCGCACGAAAACATGCCTTAATTACACACAAAGCAGTATGTTTTAATAGTCTGTTTACCTGACTCCCAGGTAAAGGGAGGGTGAAGACACCTGACTCCCAGGTAAAGGGAGGGAGGACTGTGAGATGCTGGTTTAGAGTGTTGTGTGAAACACATCTGGGCCTAAACAATACTTTACCATCTGCTGCCCTGCAGACAAACGACCAACCAGAAATCCTCTTTATGGCCTGTAGGCCAATCACCTTTCTTTTTACTACTAGGACAGAAGCTCTGAAAGCAACAACTGAAGATGTCAATCACAAAAGCCCCACTCAAACCCCAAGGCCTTAAAAACATGTGGTGTTTTATTGTACGCTTCTTGAACGTGAGACAAGAGCAGACTTGAGCCACAGGCGTTAAAATAAACAATTCAACAGAGAGAGAGAGAGGGGCACAGGGAGAGGGAGAGAG
>NC_083771.1:48127363-48137363 GCF_963514075.1 Conger conger | reverse complement strand
GTAAGATTTTTGTGTTAAAACATTGTCACAAGACCACTGTAAATCCCTTCCTATCATTGAAAAAGCATCGCTGACACTGTTGACTCATCCTCTGCCTGTGTTTATAGTCCTTAAATTCGGGATTCAAAATATGCAGTTGACTGGCCGGCGCTCTATACCAAAGCATCTATAGCTGTACATTGCCACAGCCAATGGCATTTCAACATCAGCACGTTCACAGAGAAGGGGTAGGATAAACAGTGTTGTGGTTTGAGTGTGTTTGTTACTGCAATTCCTCTCCTGACTGTTAGAAGTCCGAAATTACCTATTGCACCTTTAACACTTAACAACACTTAAACATAAAGACCAGAAGCAAATGAACAGTAACCATAGAATGTTCCTCTGATTTAGGGTGGATTGACAAGCATCATTTTTTTCATTTTTAACATAAAGGGTAAAAATAACAATGCTGATGAAAACTTATTCTCCTCTATTTTCCCTCTATCTCACACACACTTTCCCTGTTTCTCTCACTTTCTTCCATGAAGCATCTCTCTCTCAAACACAAACATACACACAATAGCACATAATCATGTGTGTATTCTATGCAAACATACATAGCCTATGTATATGTATAAGCTTACAGACTCCCACAAAAATACAGTCATGCGTGTGTACATCCATACACAAACACGTCGACATACAAACAACAATGGCCATGAATTCCATACGCAACGTTGCAAGGGTCTATGTTCAAACACACACATGCACACATACACACGCACACACACGCTTGCTCATTTAAGATCAAACTAAAGATCCCATTTTAGAACAAAATATTTAGTTTATAACTAGCAGAGTTACTAGTTCAATCTAGTGGCTCAATCTAGGGGTGACATGGCTCAGGCAGTAAGAGCAGTCGTCTGGCAGTCGGAGGGTTGCCGGTTCGATCCCCCACCTGGGCTGTGTCGAAGTGTCCCTGAGCAAGACACCTCACCCCCAAATGCTCCTGACGAGCTGGTCGGTGCCTTGCATGGCAGCCAATCGCTGTTGGTGTGTGAGTGTGAGTGTGTGTATGAATGGGTGAATGAGAAGCATCAATTGTACAGCGCTTTGGATAAAGGCGCTATATAAATGCCAACCATTTACCATTCAATCTCACAAGAAAATGTGTCACATTTTCACACCAGCTAACCAGCTTCCTTCAAAATCCTCTCTTTAACACTTTTTTGTCAATTGGACAGCGACAAGGAAATGATCTTGCACTGTTTGCCCTTATTGGAAAAAAAAACAGATAACTGCAAGTTCAGAATGAGAAACTGAGAGAGGAGAAACAGCGATATAAGTGGCAGAAGTAGAGACTCGGTTCAGTTTTCATCCAGATAACAAAATGAACTCAATTAAATGATAAAATTAGATTTTTTTCTGTGCAGTTTTAAAAATAATAACGTCCAGCATCTGTATCAGAGGCACCATTCATGCGCCGTAAACATCGCCGTACGGAGCAGCTGGCCCGTGGCTTCTGGGGCGTTTATTTCCAATGTGAATTCCTCTAATGAATTAAGTTACTTCTGTAGCAGTGTGTGTTGGACACTGTCCCTGCCAATAAGCTCCCATTCGCTGGTGATGCACGAACAACAGGCCTCACTGTCCTCCGCCATTTCATCTTTACGTAACAGCTCTGATTTTCCCGCACGCTCTTTAGGATTTTCGGCTTCCATCCAGAGCTTTATTTACACCATTAGACACCAGTTTGTCAAGAGCCTTAAAGGCCCACACACCCATTTCTGTGTGTTTCTGAGCTTTTCATATCATCCCAGGGGCTTGAACCAACAACCATGTGCCTTAGCCACTAGGCTACAGGCTGCCCCAGTCATGTGCCTTAGCCACTAGGCTACAGGCTGCCCCAGTCATGTACCTTAGCCACTAGGCTACAGGCTGCCCCAGTCATGTACCTTAGCCACTAGGCTACAGGCTGCCCCAGTCATGTACCTTAGCCACGAGGCTACAGGCTGCCCCAGTCATGTACCTTAGCCACTAGGCTACAGGCTGCCCCAGTCATGTACCTTAGCCACTAGGCTACAGGCTGCCCCAGTCATGTACCTTAGCCACTAGGCTACAGGCTGCCCCAGTCATGTACCTTAGCCACTAGGCTACAGGCTGCCCCAGTCATGTACCTTAGCCACTAGGCTACAGGCTGCCCCAGTCATGTACCTTAGCCACTAGGCTACAGGCTGCCCCAGTCATGTGCCTTAGCCACTAGGCTACAGGCTGCCCCAGTCATGTACCTTAGCCACTAAGCTACAGGCTGCCCCAGTCATGTACCTTAGCCACTGGGCTACAGGCTGCCCCAGTCATGTACCTTAGCCACTAGGCTACAGGCTGCCCCAGTCATGTACCTTAGCCACTAGGCTACAGGCTGCCCCAGTCATGTACCTTAGCCACTAGGCTACAAGCTGCCCCAGTCATGTACCTTAGCCACTAGGCTACAGGCTGCCCCAGTCATGTACCTTAGCCACTAGGCTACAGGCTGCCCCAGTCACGTACCTTAGCCACTAGGCTACAGGCTGCCCCAGTCATGTACCTTAGCCACTAGGCTACAGGCTGCCCCAGTCATGTACCTTAGCCACTAGGCTACAGGCTGCCCCAGTCATGTACCTTAGCCACTAGGCTACAGGCTGCCCCAGTCATGTACCTTAGCCACTAGGCTACAGGCTGCCCCAGTCATGTACCTTAGCCACTAGGCTACAGGCGGCCCCAGTCATGTCTCTTAGCCACTAGACTATAGGCTGCCCCAGTCATGTACCTTAGCCACGAGGCTACAGGCTGCCCCAGTCATGTACCTTACCCACTAGGCTACAGGCTGCCCCAGTCATGTACCTTTGTCACTAAGCTACAGGCTGCCCCAGTCATGTACCTTAGCCACTAGGCTACAGGCTGCCCCAGTCATGTACCTTAGCCACGAGGCTACAGGCTGCCCCATTACACATGGCGTTCCCATTCATGTTAGGGTGTGGCTGCTGCTGCTGGTGGTTAAATCTGGGAGGTTACGCGAGGAGCTCTTGAGAAGTTCAGCTCAGTCGCACTGAAAGGACAGTGCGGACGGCTGTGGCCTTGTCACAGGCTCTGACTCTCACCACACGCCACCCTCCCCACAGGCTGTCTCTGTGAGCGACCTCTTCCTCCTGCGGGACCGGCCTGCTCGTCCGCGCTCCCGTTTCCCTCCGTCGGTGGGGCGTCCCTGTGGTCTCTCCCTAAAATTACCCCGCACCCGCACGTAATCACTGTCTGCGTCAAGTGCGGTGTGCAGCACAAGGCCCTCATAGCACTGCAGAGCCAAGATGGCTGCAGCAGAGCCAAGATGGCTGCAGCAGAGCCAAGATGGCTGCAGCCGACCGTCGCCAAACATTGACTTCTAAAAAGAAAAAGACTCATTTTGAGCCTGAACTTCAAATCGCATTCCATCCTGTGGTAGTCAACCGAGCCTAAATGCCGTTAGGATCATTCCGGCACAGGAATGCTCTGAGTAAATACCGCAAGCACAATGCCTTAAATAAGAAACAGAAACATGCACTTAATGTAATAAGACATATGTAAATATAGGCTCCACGCTCAATGCAATTTAGGTCTTAGATGATCATAACAAAGGATACTGTTATCCAATAATTATATATCTTCATTTAAAAAGGGAAGATGTATCCCTGGTCAAATAAAACACAGCAAGGAGGAACTCAAGCAAGCAACTTTCTGATTTATTTAGTATTTTTGTGTAGTCTGCATCTCTCTAACTTTTGGGCATGAGCGATTTTGAGTGTGTATATACAGTATATGAACACAGACTTAGCAAAGAATTACTTAAATAAAATTATGGTTACATTATTGAGTGTGTGTGACCGATTAAGTACTTGCACCAGCCACAATATTGTATGCAATCGTAATTTTGTAAAGCAAATCCAACAAAATTTGCAGCAGAATGATGATGTCTTCTGCAACTGCTTTAGCCAGTCGGCTTTCAAATTGGACAGAGAAAAAACAAAAAGCAATGGCATGAATTTCCAGACTGGCAGCAGAAGTCAGGTTCCTACAGATAAATTAAATTAGGCTATTTCATTACATTTATTACATGTTTTCATTTGGTAGACGGTTTTAATCCAAAGTGACTTACAAGTGCATAGGTTCTTCCACAAGTTAAACACATCAAATCCATAAATGGCATTGAAATGAACATAACATGGAAAATTACCCCACAAATATAATTAAAGTACAAATGTCTGCAAGGACATGGGCACCACTGGACTTAAATTTGTAAATATTTATTTGACTATAACAGTTTTCTGCAGCAGTATTAGAGCGCTTGGCTGGCGTGGGTTTGTGCCGCTGAGTCACAGTCGGGTTCTTGGCGCTGACTCACAGAACCGGGCCGCTCCACAGTCCAGCCCCGCCCACGCACTCCGCCCGGCCCTGCCAGGGCTCACAGCGCACAGCGAGCGGCCCAGTCCAGCGCCAAGGCCGCCAAAACACCGCCAACTGCCCAACCTGCAGCCTGTGCGCTAAAACACCGCCAACTGCCCAACCGGCAGCCTGTGCGCTAAAACACCGCCAACTGCCCAACCTGCAGCCTGTGCGCCAAAAACACCGCCAACTGCCCGACTGCCCAACCTGCAGCCTGTGCGCTAAAACACCGCCAACTGCCCAACCTGCAGCCTGTGCGCGAAAACACCGCCAACTGCCCGACTGCCCAACTGCCCAACCTGCAGCCTGTGCGCTAAAACACCGCCAACTGCCCGACTGCCCAACTGCCAAACCTGCAGCCTGTGCGTGAAAACACCGCCAACTGCCCGACTGCAGGACCCACAGCCTGCGCTCTAGAACATAACCAACTTTCATGAAGTGCAGGGAGAGGACGCACTGCGGACGCTCTCACAGAGAGGCGGCTCGGTGGAGGGCCTGGGGAAATGAGCCAATGAGGCGTCACACCCACTGGCACATTTCAGTGAGACCCCCCCCCCCCCCCATCTCTGAAGTTAACATCTGCAGCCGCCCCCCCCCACCCGGCCACCCTCCTCCTGTCTTGATTGACGGGAGTGAGTGCGGGAGACAGGGAGGGGGTGCAGACAATGGGGGCATTGGTGCCAGCCCCCCCCCCCCCCCCCCCGCCACATGTCATCAAGGCAAACACATTCACCGTTTTGTCTCCGAAAAGTGCTGAGAGTAACGTCTCCTCCTCGCCCCGAGCTTTTCCAGACGGGCACGCTCTGTCCCGTGGTGGAATCAGCAGTCCTGACACATCCCAGCCCCCCCCACGCCCCCCCCCACGCCCCTCTCCGTACAGGAGCCAGAGTGAACAGTGAAGTGGGGGGGGAGAGGGGCACCCCCACCTTGCTACAGGAAGTCTGGCCCTCGTTATTTAGGAACCCTGCTGATCTCAGCCCCCCCCCCCCCCCCTAAACCTGCCACCCTTTCCCCCACAGTCCCGTCGCCAAGACTTCACCCCCGCTTCTCTCTCCTCTGACGAGACCCGCGTTTAATCCTTTTCCTTTTCTGTGGCACACGTTACATGTTCCACAACATGGCCGGGCCTCTAGATCAGTTTGAGTGACACCACCTGCCCCGCCCCCTCCCTCCCCTCAACCGCACCTGAGCAGCAATCAACCCCATCCAGCCCCCGACCCGCACACACACACCCATCCAGCCCCCGACCGAACCGCGCGCACACACACACACACACACACACACACACAGCCCCCACCCGCACACACACACACACACACACACACACGCACGCACGCACACACACACACACACTCTTGACACCTCCAACACTTCACTCTCCTCGTGACTCCCAGCCCGCTCAGGGTGAAACATTTCCGGATCTACAGTGAAATGACGAGGCGGTAACGTAACTTTCCCGTGCGGTAAAGCCGATGACGTACAGGACACTCCAGAGGAGTGTTTAAAGAGGAGACGCACAAAAAGAGCACAGTGCCCTCTCCACACTGGATTACCCGTGAGAGATGGTGAAAGGGTGCCGGCCCCAGTGCGGAGACGGGGCCCGGGGTGTGACAGCAGTTACATAAAGGACCTTTATCTCCTGGGCAGGGTTCAGAGAACAGCCGTGGCCCCCGGGCGAGTCACGATGTCTGAGTGTCAGCACTCTCGCCTTCCGCCGCTCCCGCGGGCGATAACCACCGCGTCCGTCCGGCGCTGGAGCTCCACACGCCCCGGGAACACAGCGGCGGAGGCAGCCGTGATGTGTGTCAGAACTGGGTCGCCTTTAACCTCAGCCCAGTCACGAAGAACGATTAACACAAACACACGGCCGTTACAGATCTGTGTGTCCGTTTCATTTCACTGTCGCTCGTGATTCAGCCCATGGATATAATCACACACAAAAAAATTATAGTACCGTTCCTCTGAGGCAGGGGTACAGAGTGTGGTCTCTCTGAGGCGGGGGTACAGAGTGTGGTCTCTCTGAGGCAGGGGTACAGAGTGTGGTCTCTCTGAGGCAGGGGTTCAGAGTGTGGTCTCTCTGAGGCAGGGGTACAGAGTGTGGTCTCTCTGAGGCGGGGGTACAGAGTGTGGTCTCTCTGAGGCGGGGGTACAGAGTGTGGTCTCTCTCTCTCTGAGGCAGGGGTGCAGAGTGTGGTCTCTCTGAGGCGGGGGTACAGAGTGTGGTCTCTCTGAGGCGGGGGTACAGAGTGTGGTCTCTCTGAGGCGGGGGTACAGAGTGTGGTCTCTCTCTCTCTGAGGCAGGGGTGCAGAGTGTGGTCTCTCTCTCTCTGAGGCAGGGGTGCAGAGTGTGGTCTCTCTGAGGCGGGGGTACAGAGTGTGGTCTCTCTGAGGCAGGGGTTCAGAGTGTGGTCTCTCTGAGGCAGGGGTACAGAGTGTGGTCTCTCTGAGGCAGGGGTACAGAGTGTGGTCTCTCTGAGGCAGGGGTACAGAGTGTGGTCTCTCTGGGGCAGGGGTACAGAGTGTGGTCTCTCTGAGGCAGGGGTACAGAGTGTGGTCTCTCTGGGGCAGGGGTACAGAGTGTGGTCTCTCTGAGGCAGGGGTACAGAGTGTGGTCTCTCTGAGGCAGGGGTACAGAGTGTGGTCTCTCTGAGGCAGGGGTACAGAGTGTGGTCTCTCTGAGGCAGGGGTACAGAGTGTGGTCTCTCTGAGGCAGGGGTACAGAGTGTGGTCTCTCTGAGTTTCAGTGTTTGCTAAAAACACGTCCGTCCCGTGTGGCTGGTACCCCAGCAGCTGTGCGTTTCCTGACGGGTGAAAGGAAAGAGCCCAGAGGCTGTTGTCTGGGGCTCTGTGGTTTAGGAGGGAGGGGGGGCATGGTGTGGTTTAGGAGGGAGGGGGGGGGCATGGTGTGGTTTGGGGGTACGGGGGTGTGTGACCTGTTGGAGTTTGAGCTGGAGGTGGAGGTTTGAGAGATGGTGCGTCGTTGGTGGTGTCTGCTCAGAGGGATGGGGGATGGGGGGGTGTAGTTTGGGGGGTACGGGGTTGGAGTGGGGGGGAGGGGGGCGTTAACACGGCTACAGGGGCCCCCCCCTCAGCTCCAGTTTCAGGGACCACAGCTGCAACACAAGCCCCCGAACAACTGCTGTGGAGCAGGAACAAGGGCGTTGCTGTGTGTGTGAAGGGTCTGTACACACACACACACTCACACTCACATAGACACACAACGCACATGCTACATACACACACCACAAAAACACTTCATATACACATGCACACCACACACACACATACACACAAATATACACACACACGCACACACACGCACACGCACACACGCACACACGCACACACGCACACACGCACGCACACACACTCAAACACACATGCGCACACTCATGCACACACACACACACACACAAACACACACACACACACACACCTACAGCATTTAAAAACACAGATTCATACACACCGCACTGCTAACACTCGTTTATGATCAGGGCGATAACGAGTATAAGGACGATTTGATTTATGTAACGCCGGGGGGGAATCAGATCTGTTTAGGCTTCCTTGAGGAAATAAATGTCCCGTGCGATCGTTAGAGCGTGTAAAATATCACACCAACCGCACCTCTGAGGTGTAGCCGCACCAGACACCAGCGTTCCAGCCCATCGCATGTTAAAGGGAGCCCAGGCTGTTTTAATTACCCACGACCTGCCTCACAATCATAATTTACACCTAATTACGCAAATATAATTGTTTGCTAATTAACACCCTGCAGGAAATTGCTTTGTGGGCCATACTGGGCACACAAAACACCCAATAATTCTAATTTATGAATACTTCTGAGGATGTTTATAGGCCCACAAGCATATTTTCTGTGTTTTAGAGCTTTTCATAACACCCTGGAACTTTTCACTTCATCTTAGAGCTTTCAATTTGTCTTAAAGTAAAACAATTGCAATTTTGGAAGAAGTATGCATGTTTTATTTAGGGTCTAACTGCCATTTTCCTGAGCTGTTTGTAAAACGATTTCCCACGGTGACATGTGTCGGACACTTGTTGCAAAATGTAAACACAGAGAGCTGACTAGGGGCTAGGGGTTTGGGGCGTTTTGTGGCCGAAAAAAAAAACCAGGAAGAGGACACTGATGCATGTGGGCCTTCGCGAATACTTGGTGCTCCAGCCTGTGAAATTCATCCCTACATCACTGTTTTATCTCGTCCGAGTTTCAACACGTTTGTCTGGGCCTGACGCTCCGAGACGGCAGTCCTCAAGTTTGGAGATATCGCCAGAGAACGACACAGAAATGGGCGACCATCCCATCACAACCAGAGGTGCACAACTCCTGGTTTTCGTTCCACCCAGTGACCACAGCTTCAGTTCTCTGACGGGCCTGACGGCCGGTTCACTCCTGTACTTGAGCGCGGTGACAGATTCAGGATAAGCCGGCAGTCTGCAGCACCATGTGCGTATGCAAATGTCAGATCAAGATCTGACGGAGCCAATTCAATCATTAAGAGCAGAAGTTGGCACAAAATCCTGAAAGGGATCAGCCCTTGTGGCATACCCTTGATCCTAAACCCAGAGTACACGCCACAAGTCTAAATCACACACACAATGAAATCCATTTCCGTTTCTATCCATACGGTGCAGATATACGAATGCTTAACTGGAGCAACCAACCAGCGAAAATCCTCAAGAAATTAAACTTCCCTCGGTTTCATTAACACTTCTGTGAAAGAACACCAAAAAAGTAATTTCATGCTTCAGTTAATATACACGTAAAATAATAATAATATGAGGCTGATCCAGCTGTAATGGGTCTTCACACTTCCCCGAGACACGTCAGTCACCATTCACCCTTCAAAGCGCGCGTTTTCTATGAATGCTTTTTCAAAGTTCAATTGCTTTCAATTACTAGCAAGGATTGTTACATCAGCAGAATAACTTTTAGTTACACTGCAAAAGAGGTGTTTTGTTGTTTTAATGAGGCTTTGAGGATTGTAAGTCTGAATATAAGGGCACAGTACTTGTTGAGACTGGCGTATTTTGGGGTTTTTTTGCAGTGTAATCACATCTCTGTGATCTCACGCCCGTTCAGGGTCCATTTCCCCCGCAGCCCCATCATGCCATCTGCTCGAAGCATCACCACTCTGAAGGGTAATTCCAGCTCACCGTGTCTTTGGCCAGTTTTCCAATTTATACAAATAATCTCTAACTTCCACATTCCGCAATTTTCCAAAATACAGGAGGAGAGCTGGGAGGGAATGGGATTTGGTTGCAGAGTCCTCCGGGGAAGTAAAATCAGGTGAAGAGATTAAACTTTCACTTCTCAAAGCAGTCTGCTTGTGTTTTGGTTTGGGGGTGGTGGGTGGGGGGTGGGGGTGGTTGTTGTTGTAGGTGTCTGTGAGAGTCAGTCAGAGGAAACACAGCTGGCATCCTAAAACAAACGGGCGGGGGGGGGGGGGGGGGGTCTTCACCTGCTGCTCTCAGCTGTGCTCTGCTGCATCAATCAGGGGACGGGGGTCCTGGGGTGCAATGCATGCTGGGACGGCCCATCACAGAGCCA
>NC_083771.1:48069863-48122363 GCF_963514075.1 Conger conger | reverse complement strand
TGACTGGGGCAGCCTGTAGCCTAGTGGCTAAGGTACATGACTGGGGCAGCCTGTAGCCTAGGGGCTAAGGTACATGACTGGGACAGCCTGTAGCCTAGTGGCTAAGGTACATGACTGGGGCAGCCTGTAGCCTAGTGGCTAAGGTACATGACTGGGGCAGCCTGTAGCCTAGTGGCTAAGGTACATGACTGGGGCAGCCTGTAGCCTCGTGGTTAAGGTACATGAGTGGGGCAGCCTGTAGCCTAGTGGCTAAGGTACATGACTGGGGCAGCCTGTAGCCTAGTGGCTAAGGTACATGGCTGGGGCAGCCTGTAGCCTAGTGGCTAAGGTACATGACTGGGGCAGCCTGTAGCCTAGTGGCTAAGGTACATGACTGGGGCAGCCTGTAGCCTAGTGGCTAAGGTACATGACTGGGACAGCCTGTAGCCTAGTGGCTAAGGTACATGACTGGGGCAGCCTGTAGCCTAGTGGCTAAGGTACATGACTGGGGCAGCCTGTAGCCTCGTGGTTAAGGTACATGAGTGGGGCAGCCTGTAGCCTAGTGGCTAAGGTACATGACTGGGGCAGCCTGTAGCCTAGTGGCTAAGGTACATGACTGGGGCAGCCTGTAGCCTAGTGGCTAAGGTACATGACTGGGGCAGCCTGTAGCCTAGTGGCTAAGGTACATGACTGGGGCAGCCTGTAGCCTAGTGGCTAAGGTACATGACTGGGACAGCCTGTAGCCTAGTGGCTAAGGTACATGACTGGGGCAGCCTGTAGCCTAGTGGCTAAGGTACATGACTGGGGCAGCCTGTAGCCTCGTGGTTAAGGTACATGAGTGGGGCAGCCTGTAGCCTAGTGGCTAAGGTACATGACTGGGGCAGCCTGTAGCCTAGTGGCTAAGGTACATGGCTGGGGCAGCCTGTAGCCTAGTGGCTAAGGTACATGACTGGGGCAGCCTGTAGCCTAGAGGCTAAGGTACATGACTGGGGCAGCCTGTAGCCTAGTGGCTAAGGTACATGAGTGGGACAGCCTGTAGCCTAGTGGCTAAGGTACATGAGTGGGGCAGCCTGTAGCCTAGTGGCTAAGGTACATGACTGGGGCAGCCTGTAGCTTAGGGGCTATGGTACATGACTGGGGCAGCCTGTAGTCTAGTGGCTAAGGTACATGAGTGGGACAGCCTGTAGCCTCGTGGCTAAGGTACATGAGTGGGACAGCCTGTAGCCTCGGGGCTAAGGTACATGAGTGGGACAGCCTGTAGCCTAGTGGCTAAGGTACATGAGTGGGGCAGCCTGTAGCCTAGTGGCTAAGGTACATGAGTGGGACAGCCTGTAGCCTAGTGGCTAAGGTACATGAGTGGGGCAGCCTGTAGCCTAGTGGCTAAGGTACATGACTGGGGCAGCCTGTAGCCTAGTGGCTAAGGTACATGACTGGGGCAGCCTGTAGCCTTGTGGCTAAGGTACATGACTGGGGCAGCCTGTAGCCTAGTGGCTAAGGTACATGACTGGGACAGCCTGTAGCCTAGTGGCTAAGGTACATGACTGGGGCAGCCTGTAGCCTAGTGGCTAAGGTACATGACTGGGACAGCCTGTAGCCTAGTGGCTAAGGTACATGACTGGGACAGCCTGTAGCCTAGTGGCTAAGGTACATGAGTGTTGCACACAATAAGATCAGTGCAGCTGTTGGGCTCTTGAGCAAGGCCCTTAACCGCACATTGTTCCTGGGGGGATTAGTTCCCCTGCTCAGTCTAATCAACTGCAAGTCACTTTGGACAAAAGCTTCAGCTAAATAACAAACGATTTATTTATTATTATTGATGATTCTCTGAGTTGAAACACGCTCCGAACATAAAAAAACAGAATGAATAATGCCCCACAACAGACCATACAGCACATAGGCTCGTGATTGGCTCAGACCACACAGCTCATAGGCCCGTGATTGGCTGTTGCAACGGTTGCTGTTCGTCTGACATCACCGGGTCTGACGAGAGTGGAAATGCACACGGTTTAAAAATAAGAATTTATGGAAGCGTCGCACCATCTGCTGCCGGTCGACTTATTCTGAACCTTCCTCTCTCTGCGAAACCCCCGTTTCTGTTCCCTACCCTTTAATTATCATCAGAAATAATGCTGCCTTTACTGCGAGCAGATGCCTCTGTCTGCCACTCCCAAAGCAAAACACGGACGCATGATAATAATAACACGGTCACGGTCGCCCGGCAGCTCCTAAACGCTTGGCCCGCTTCACCGTCGCCCCGCTCGCGAGGAAGGCTAGCGTCAGCGACACGCGTGTTCACAGGGGGCGCGACGTCTCTACCTGACAGCGCGCCCGTTATCCCGCCGCCCTGGCGGCCATTTTACTTATTGTCTTTTTTTCATGTTCATTTGATTCGGTAACCGTGGCAGCAAACACCCGCCATTTTAGGTGGAGGGCTCAGGGGCTTCTGATGACGTCACGTTCGTCAGGATCCGAGATAATTCCAATACTCGGTCAAAATGGCCTCCTTATTACCTGCGGTTCACATGCAAGAGTGATGACACGTCCAGGTGTTTTTGGTTCCAGTGAAGACAAAGCCTGCCGTTGAGTGGTGTAAGTACCCGTCCCTACGCACTCTTAGAAACTATGGCTCCTTGGCGTGTCTCCATAGAGGAACCCTCTGTCATAGGTGTGAAAGCTCCGAGACAGAGAACCCTTGAGCTCGATAGGGTGCGTCTACGGAACCTCAGTGCAGGTGAAACCTCTACATCCCCTCAGCAGACACCTTCGTGAATGACCGATAGAATAAGTGTGCACTTATTACATCCAGCCTGGATGGACACCTGGTCCCTGTTCCACAAAGCAGGATTACTGAGTTAGCTGGATAACTGCACTGAGTACAACCCACAAAACAGGATTACTGAGTTTGCTGGATAACTGCACTGAGTAAAACCCAGAAAGCAGGATTGAAAAGAGTTGAAAACAGCTGTTCCGGGTTTCAGTACATGGGCCTGCTTTTAACCCCCCTCCCCCCCAACACCAAAAATAAATAAATTTAAAAAACAAAACAGAGACATTACAGGTGTTTTTGGAATCCTGTGACCCCCCCCCCCCCGTCCCTCCCTCCCTCCCTCTCTCTCTCCCTCTCTCTCTCCCTCCCTAATTCTCTCTCCGCCAAGTTCAGTGTTCCATTATGAGTGCATCACATGACCCCAACAGGGGGACAATGGGTGTCACTGCAGACACCCCCCTCCACCTCCCCCCTCACTCGCTCGCTCTCCTTTCTCTCTGTTTTTAGCCCGAGGAGATGGATAGAAAGGTTTCCTCCAAAGAAGGAGTTTGTCCTTGCAGCGTTTTGTGGCGCGGCTGAATGTAATGATGTGTGTTGCACATTCTTCATGCTAACCCAGTGTGCGCGCGGTTACATTCACACTGTCTGCGTAACACAATAGCGCACATCCATCTTAACACGCGTGTGCATTCATGCGCGCACACACACAAACAAGCCGTATACATGAACACACGTGCGCGCACACACAAAACAACGTGTAGACATACTGACAGTGACCTACCCACACGCTCACAACCCCCCCTTTACACACACACACATTCTGAAGCACTACACTCCAAACAAGCCCAAAGTTACTACGAATGCTCTTAATGCACTGGTTTACAATCATCATTAATAATAATTGAATAATCATTTAATTTTGCATCAAAAAATAATTTAAAATGCACAAAGAAGCCAGTGCGCTTTTTCGTGTGCGATTTTATCCTTACATATTTAAGCCGCGCTTTTATGATTATTTTATTTTTCTTTATCCTTTCATTTCGCACCGTTCTCATCCCTTCTTTCTTTGACAATGTTTGCGTTTGACTTTTGTCAGACTTTTGTCAGACGTTCCTTTTGTGTACAGTGCACCGCAGCACAGATGGAGTCAACACACACGGTTACAGTACTCGTTGCGATTGATCTATTTCTTTTCATTCTTAACGTTTCTTGTGGTCAGCCATTGGTAGCGAAATTACAGGACATTATCTGGTAACCGCGGGGGTTCTATTTATCTGACATCTGTATTCTGGGGCACTTTCAATGCTTGCGAGTTAACTTAATTTGTATTTCTCAAACTTCACATGAGTCGTTAAATGGAGCGGAGGTTCTTCTAGATCAAATTAACTCAAGAGTACTCCACGCATTCTGTTTTGAGCGCGTGGCTCCACATAACAAACGCATTACCAGTTTCTATACTACTAGCTTATTTCGGTTCGAGTGTATCAGGCAACCAAGAAAACAGAGCGCTGTAAGCACTTGTTAATACCCCTGGTCGAAGACAAAGTTTCGGCTGCAACGGTCGATGAACAGTAAGTCCGTATAAATCTGAAACTCTCTGCGCAGAAAGTCACACTGGTGTTAAGTGAGTTTCATCAGTTTAATTTTGGCCTGTAAAATGTTACGGTTCACCGCGCAAAAATGTATTAGGGCAGTCCATTTCATTGTAGACAAGCCACAAGACAAATACAGTTTCAATTGGGCATTACGGTGATGAAAATGTATTTTTGCAAATGACTCCACATAGCCCATTTGAAGTTTCGCGCACATCATAATGCTATATTCCGGACATTAGAGGACGTCGCTTTTGCATTTTACGAGCTGCTTTACACCGGGAAATGATTTAATGTGCTACAATAAATGCCAAAACCAATATGAAGTAACAAGGATATAATGTTTATCGCAGATGACAACATCGTGCGCACGAGCCACTGGATTGCTCTCACGGCAGTTGTCAAGGAAACGAAGTGCTGGCTGCAGTTTAACATTTCACTTCTGAAATCAATTCAAGCGCAGCTCCTTCAACTTTTCGGGAATTTCACTTCGACGAAAGTTCGCAGCAAAGCTACCGAAACGTGTCAACTGATGGGCCGGTGAAGGCACAGGTTATTACTGAGTGCCAACTGGGACATGCAGTGACGTTACATACAATCTCCGCTTAAAAGGTTGAACAACATGGGCAATTGATATGCCAAAAACATCCGCGTAATAGCAGCGGGATAGCGAGCGGGATAGCGGTCGGGATTGTTTTGTCGCCATTAGTAAACAGAACACCAACAAGCCACGCGAATAAAGCCAAGACAAAATCCAACATAAGCGCAGAAAGTAAACAGCAGCACTTACCTATTCTATAAAAACAGCTGCGTCCTTCCGAAGACCATTGGATGCGCTATCGAAAGCGCTGCTCGCGAGTAAAAAAATAAAATGAAAAAAAGACAAGAAAATCAAGGCAACAGCAGGTTCATAAAAATAAATAAAAAGTTCCCAAGCGAAAGATTCCAACTCTACAGTAGAATATCCCCGCTAATAAGCGCAATACACAAGGGTCCCGTTTGGAAAGTTGAGGCAGTAGGTTAGGTCTGATGATCGCCTTGGTGACGGTTTCAGCGCATCCCAGGCACGGCAGGATGTGGTCGGAATGAACTTGCCCCCAAAACGAGAAAGCAGTCAAAGCACCATCACAATCCCCGTCGTGACCTCATTCCCAGTCCCAGCCAATGGGGCTGGCATTTGTTGCTAAACAAGTTTTGAAGAAACTCCGCCGTGACGGTCGCACTTAAATACTGGTCCCATGTGCATCGCCAGATGTTTTTCTATAAAGTATTTATGTTGTTATTCCGTCATTTAAATAGGCAAACTATTAGCCCACTGATTAAAAGTGTGCCAGCAACTTAAGATTTTCAAAACTTAAAATGAATGCAAAAAAAAGAAAACAAAAACGGCTAAAAACTGTCAACAAATTGGCGGCTTTGCAAAGCACATACGTGGAAAGTTTCCACATATTCCGCGTCAAACTCTGGATAATGACCTCTTTATCGGCTAATTATTTCCGACAATGCACTGGAGGTTTGCAGTTGGTTTCAACGTTTCGTGGTTTTGGCGCCACCTAGCTTCAAAGGGGTGGTATTGTTCAACGCATCAAGACTAATGCGCCACCTAGCTTCAAAGGGGTGGTATTGTTCAACGCATCAAGACTAATGCGCCACCAGTCAAATAACAGCACCATGAACATTGGTTTGACAGCTTTGTCCAAGCTGATAAACGCGAGGCAGTGTTCTACGTTAGTACGTTTATACTTTTTTTCTTATGGTTGTCCACGCAAAACTGTGCAGTTTTCTGTTGTTCCCTGTTCTCCATCAATCAAATCTTATACAGAATTCAGCATAAATCAATGACAGAAGTAGGCATTCCTTTCTTAATTGCATTTTAATTAACCAGAATGAGGATAACAAACGGTGTCAAGATAGAGCAAAACAATACTGCTGCTAAAACTGTTGAGCTACACCGTTTGACCGAAAAGCCAGCAAACACTAGGGTGCAAATACAAATTACTGAATTTCTGTGCAATTATGCCGTCTACTCTAAAACAAGAATTAGTCAACAGTATGAAATAATAATCAGCCCATCTCCATAACCAACATTCAGATTTGGACGAGGCATTGGTATATTGTAGACCAGGTCTACCATCCACCATCCTGTAGGTTTGCACTCCAACCCTAACCTGGCACACCTGATTCTACATTACAATTATTTAGCAGACGTGTTTATTCAGAGTGATGTACAGTAAGTGCATACTGAAGGTCATTGGAACAACTACAAAATACTGGTTGGATAAGCTACTAATTAGCTCAATGATATCTCCAGCTGCCGAAGGTGTGCTTTTCATGGGCTGGAGTGAAAACCTACAGGAAGGTAGATCTCCAGGAACAGGGTTGGGCAGCCCTGCTCTAGCTGTTGAATGAGGTGTGCTTTGTCAGGGTTGGAGTGAAGACTAACAGGATAGTAGATCTCCAGGAACAGGGTTGGGCAGCCCTGCTCTAGCTGATGAATGAGGTGTGCTTTGTTAGGGTTGGAGTGAAAACCTACAGGATGGTACATCTCCAGGTATCCAGCACCGTATCAAGCCTGGTCTTCAAAGCCCCCGTATTTCTGCCTCCACTACTTTTTATTTATCCATATTATGTTAAAGATTGATTTTAGAAAGCTTCTATCCTCAAATAATTCCCTTCAGCTTATTTGCCTTTTCTTCATATTGTTCTTCAATATTCTGGGAGAATACACACATCTATATTTGCACTTCACTCCAGCGAGCGCATTGTGCCTCTGGAACACTGGGAGGTCGTAACTGCCTCATAACCAAAAGGAAATGGTGTCTAATTCATGCTCATTTCACATTTTCATCAAGTCTGTTCTCCTGCTCCTTTTGCACTGACACTTTAAAAACAGGAGAAATGTCGTCACGCCAGAAGTGGTGAAATATCGATGGGTCTGATTTTATTCTCTGGCTGGAGGTTCCCAGCCCTTACAGGTGTACCTTCTCTTGCGAGACTTTGCCATAAAGTTGATAAAACGCAGCTATCACAAATAAAACCTAAAAATGACTCTTTCATTAGAACATCTTTTCTTTGGTGCTCCTGCACTGTGACACGGTACCCGAGAGAGTGCTGCTGCTGCTGGTGATCCTGAGATCCTCTGAGATCCATTAAGATCCTCTGAGTGCTGCTGGTGATCCTGAGATCCTCTGAGATCCTCTTGAGTGCTGCTGGTGATCCTGAGATCCTCTGAGATCCTCTGAGATCCTCTTGAGTGCTGCTGGTGATCCTCTGAGATCCTCTGAGATCCTCTTGAGTGCTGCTGGTGATCCTCTGAGATCAGGATCCTCTTAGTGCTGCTGCTGTTGGTCATGATATCCTCTAAGGATCCTCTGAGTCCAGCAATTGAGCCTGGCAGGATTTAACAAGTCCCATGATGCCTCACTCTCTGCAGATCTCCCACAGGGAGGCTCATTCCAGTCGCTTACTTTACCCTTCCTCATGTCCTCACCTTCCTCATGTCCTCACTCCTTGGCTGACCAGGAAATCAATCGATCGAAGTCCACCATCTCTATGGTCATTGTAACCTGTTAAATGCTTCTTGAAGAAGCCAGGAGCTAGGAGACAGGAGCCAGGAGATGAGGGGCCCTGAATTATAAGCCCCTGGCTTATTTTTCACCCCTCTTTTCCTTGTAAAATGTAATGTAATGTAATGTAAAAATAAATAAACAGACTGAGATGGTAAAAATAATCGTAAAGAAAAAACATGATCCTGTCAACAAAAACTAAATGAATAACCCCACAAGGGGGAAAAAACATATGCGAAATGTATTTTGTAATATATTACTTATTAAAATCTTTTTTTATATTCTTAAATATCTAAAAAACACACTAGCATTTTCCATACATCTTTAAATATAAGAAAAGTATTTTAGGAAGGAACATATATTGCTATATTTATTCGAAATATTTTGAAATATATGGCACATATATTGCGGTGGTGAAAGGACTGAGCGGATGAAGGGCTCAGGCAGACAGCACAGGCAGGCTGAGGTGTAAATTAGAGGGTAATAGCTTTGGCTCAGAACCAGGGACGGTCTCCGCTCCCTGCCGGAACAATGCAGCCGTGTCCTTGTACAAGGTTCTGTGCACCAGGAGCCAGAACATCCCCAGCCCAGCACCGAGCCTGATAAAGGAGTGATGTATGAAACTTAACAGCGGGTAAAGCTTAACGCCGCCAAGCAAAATACAAATATAATGTTGGTGCCACTGCGCAGAGGAAAAATATAAACATTGTCCCGATTGTTGAGGAAAGCACCACTGAGACGAGGCTCTCTCGTCATTACATGCAGCATTGAGAGAATGCACAACACGTCAGCACAGTGCTTTCCCTGAAGCAAAGCAGCCAGCTCTCTGATATACGCACTCTGTGTTTTTTTACGTCAAATCGATACACCCGGCACATTCTACAGTGTTCCAGCCCTGTACATATTCTTCTTGTTCCTGGTGAATCAACTCTTAAGCAAAAACATCTTTATCATACGGCCGAGTGAAACAACTTTATCTGACTGCTGACCAACAAACAGACACAGGCACGTGTGTGACACTTAAGTCATCCCTTAAGTGTACATGGTCTTCCGCAGGTGCATATGGAAACATGGGGTTCCCTGGTTGTTAGGCAACCCCGTCACTAGAGCAGCAGTGAGGGGCATATTATGGGCTTGTTGTTACCTGTAGCGTAGTGGTTAAGGTAAATGACTGGGACAGGCAAGGTCAGGGGTTCGAATCCCAGTGTAGCCACAATAAGATCCGCACAGCCGTTGGGCCCTTGAGCAAGGCCCTTAACCCTGCATTGCTCCAGGGGAGGATTGTCTCCTGCTTAGTCTAATCAACTGTATGGATAAGAGCGTCTGCCAAAATGCCAATAATGTAATGTAATGTAATGTTGCGCGGACGTGGGGAGCAGGGGGATTACAGGCAGATTAGCCATCGCATGCAGGGATCAACACGGATCCAAAACCACGGTGAGCACTCAGGTGTGCATCGATTCCCCAGGGATTATCTGCTCCTTTCCCTCTTCATGATACAAATCGTACATTATGATTTCTTTCCCAATCATACATCAAGTATTATCTACTGGAACATATAATCTCAGAAAATGATTTGTTGAGTGAGTTCAGTTGTAACCGCAATCAATTACATTGCCATAGTCAATTTGATATTGATGTGGATCAATCAGAACTTCATTCATTCATTATCCCTGCAGGGCGGCTGGAGCCTATCCCAGCATACATTGGGCGAAAGGCAGGAACACACCCTGGACAGGTCGCCAGTCCATCGCAGGGCACACACACCATTCACTCACACACTCATACCTACGGGCAATTTAGACTCTCCAATCAGCGTAACCTGCATGTCTTTGGACTGTGGGAGGAAACCGGAGTACCCGGAGGAAACCCACGCAGACACAGGGAGAATATGCAAACTCCACACAGAGAGGCCCCGGCCGACCGGGATTCGAACCCAGGACCTCCTTGCTGTGAGGCGGCAGTGCTACCCACCATCCGTGCCGGATGGACTAGCATATCTTGTTTATTACCATATATGTAATATCTTGAAATTGAACAATATATCCATTTATACAAATCAGCTTCTTGCTGTACATATGTACCAACGAAACATCATTATGAAAACATCCCCACAGCGTTCAGTCAAGCAGGGACTCTCCTCATGCCCTGGCTCTTTGAACGAGAGCTTTACAAAAACACCGCACAAAGCTGACAATCCGTCTCCAGACAGCAGTCTGCGGAGAACAAAAACAAGGACAATTACCATTTCAATTTAAAAAGGAGCTTTTACTTCAGTTTGATTTCAGAGATGACACGTCAACAGTGCAGTTGCTACTAGACGCCCGTAGGTGGCAGGGGAGTACAACATGAAGACGGCTCTTGAGAAACAAAGTGTGAAAGTACAGGGACAAAATGCTGTCACTGATCACTCATGCTTCTTCAGAGACCGCTTTTCCAAGATCATGAACTGAATCCAAACTACAATTAAGTGGCACTTAAGAAGAACTTGCATTTGTTTTAAGCCAAGGCTTACCCAGATCCATTTTACAATCTCTGTCAACTGCACCGAATACGCAATTAATTCTGGCTTATCTCGTAGTGCTCTGATCCCTCTTTCTATATATAACCAAGTTATATTTAATAACCTCCTGTTTGTGTAGAACAGGCTCATTCTGCAAATGAAATGAAGAGCCCCCTGAGCTGTTTGGAAACCGGCACGAGCATCAGGGCTAAACCGCACACACAGGCTAAACTGCACACACTGCTGAGCATCAGGGCTAAACCGCACACACAGGCTAAACTGCACACACTGCTGAGCATCAGGGCTAAACCGCACACACAGGCTAAACCACACACACAGGCTAAACCGCACACACTGCTGAGCATCAGGGCTAAACTGCACACACTGCTGAGCATCAGGGCTAAACTGCACATACTGCTGAGCATCAGGGCTAAACCGCACACACGGCACAAGCATTCAGGGTGAAATGGTGAACAAATGCAGCCACACACACACACTGACACACACACACACACACTGACACACTGACACACACACAGACAAACAGAAACACTTGCACTCACACACTCACACACACTCTCACACACACAGAGGGAGTGTGCAGAGTAAAACATTCAGCCTATGATTCAAACCCATAACCCCCCCCCCCCCCCCAAGACACAAATCAGTGGAATTGTAGTGAAACACCAATAACTGTTTTTCCCCCACACAAAAAATATATATATTGCCATACATTTAAAATATATAGCACATAGTATATGGCAATATATGTTGGTCTTTCCTCAAATATATTTCTTATATGTACTTTCTTTTTGTTTTAATATTTTGCATATATTGCAGAACACATTTTACATACAGTACTGTGCAGAAGTCTCAGCACCCTAGATCTTTAAAATATAAATTTGGTCTTAGATGCGTATTTATTTCTGCATTAGTTTGCCAGTAGAAAAGGGCAAATTTGACATTTCCAAGCATTCATTTTCCATTTCTCTTTGTGTCTGTGGTCTGTGTGTCGGTGTGTCTGTGGTCTGTGTGTCGCTGTGTCGCTGTGTCTGTGGTCTGTCTGTGTGTCGGTGTGTTTGTGGTCTGTGTGTCGGTGTGTCTGTGGTCTCTGTGTGTGTTGGTGTGTCTGTGGGTCTGTGTGTCGGTGTGTCTGTGGTCTGTGTGTCTGTGGTCTGTGTGTCGGTGTGTCGCTGTGTCTGTGGTCTCTGTGTGTGTCGGTGTGTCTGTGGTCTGTGGTCGGTGTGTCGCTGTGTCTGTGGTCTCTGTGTGTGTCGGTGTGTCTGTGGGTCTGTGCGTCTGTATGTCCAGTTGTACATGTCCATTCTCCAGCGCCTCTCATGAGCTTCAGCAAGAACAGGCTGCTTTAGGGACTGTGTCTATAAGGCTCATCGTTATCCACCGGGCTGAAATCCGTCTGTGCCGAGCGCTTGGGTGTGTTCCGCTAGGCCAAGCAGAAGTGAACCATCACGGTGCTGTCATAACGTCACACGCTGTGTGGACATCTTGGGGACTGTGTGTTTTAATACATTCACGGTGCTGTCATAATGTCACACACTGTGTGGACGTCTTGGGGGACTGTGTGTTTTAATACATCCATGGTGCTGTCACAACGTCACACGCTGTGTGGACGTCTTGGGGGACTGTGTGTTTTAATACATTCACGGTGCTGTCATAATGTCACACACTGTGTGGACGTCTTGGGGGACTGTGTGTTTTAATACATCCATGGTGCTGTCATAACGTCACACACTGTGTGGATGTGGGGGACTGTGCGTTTTAATACATTCACAGTGTTGTTTTATAACAGCTTCAACTCCTTCACTATCCACAGGCTAATTTAATGTTCTACTATATGGAACCTTGTTAACTTACATCTATTACGATTATATTACTCTTAATACATGTCTGCACCCACACACAGCCCTGAGCAAGACAGAATCTGCTCTCAAGGTTGCCATTTGTACATTGCGAATGACGTGGTGTATTCTAACAGACTATTGTGCTTTTATTCAAAGCTCTTTACAATTATTGCCTCTCATTCACCCACCCACACACACACACACACACACACACAAACACAGATACACAGCGCACACACACACACACACACACACACACACACACACACACCCACACACACGTGTTCTGCAAGTCGTACGCTCCTACGATTGTAGCACAAAAGTGGTTAAACCTCAAAAGTGTAACTACCTGGATATGAAAAAAACTTGAGGCAGAGAGCGAGTCTGTGAGCCTTTTTCAATGATAGAAGGGATTTACAATAGTCTTGTAACAATATTTTTAACAGAAAAATCTTGCCTATTGTAAAAATGCAGCTTTCAGTTGACACTGGCAGGTTGTGTGTGTGATGAAGAGGTATGACACACATCCGTCAGCGTCGAATGGTGACCTGCTGCCTCTATGGTGGTCGTCAGGGTATCTGTGTGTCTCTATGGTGGTCGTCAGGGTATCTGTGTGTCTCTATGGTGGTCGTCAGGGTGCCTGTGTGTCTCTATGGTGGTCGACAGGGTATCTGTGTGTCTCTATGGTGGTCGTCAGGGTATCTGTGTGTCTCTATGGTGGTCGTCAGGGTGTCTGTGTGTCTCTATGGTGGTCGACAGGGTATCTGTGTGTCTCTATGGTGGTCGACAGGGTGTCTGTGTGTCTCTATGGTGGTCGTCAGGGTGTCTGTGTGGCTCTATGGTGGTCGTCAGGGTGTCTGTGTGGCTCTATGGTGGTCGTCAGGGTGTCTGTGTGGCTCTATGGTGGTCGTCAGGGTATCTGTGTGTCTCTATGGTGGTCATCAGGGTGTCTGTGTGTCTCTATGGTGGTCGTCAGGGTGTCTGTGTGTCTCTATGGTGGTCGTCAGGGTGTCTGTGTGTCTCTATGGTGGTTGTCAGGGTGTCTGTGTGTCTCTATGGTGGTCGTCAGGGTATCTGTGTGTCTCTATGGTGGTCGTCAGGGTGCCTGTGTGTCTCTATGGTGGTCGTCAGGGTGCCTGTGTGTCTCTATGGTGGTCGTCAGGGTGCCTGTGTGTCTCTATGGTGGTCGTCAGGGTGTCTGTGTGGCTCTATGGTGGTCGTCAGGGTATCTGTGTGTCTCTGGTGGTCGTCAGGGTATCTGTGTGTCTCTATGGTGGTCGTCAGGGTGTCTGTGTGTCTCTATGGTGGTTGTCAGGGTGTCTGTGTGTCTCTATGGTGGTCGTCAGGGTGTCTGTGTGTCTCTATGGTGGTCGTCAGGGTATCTGTGTGTCTCTATGGTGGTCGTCAGGGTGCCTGTGTGTCTCTATGGTGGTCGTCAGGGTGTCTGTGTGTCTCTATGGTGGTCGTCAGGGTGTCTGTGTGTCTCTATGGTGGTCGTCAGGGTGTCTGTGTGTCTCTATGGTGGTCGTCAGGGTGTCTGTGTGTCTCTATGGTGGACGTCAGGGTGTCTGTGTGTCTCTATGGTGGTCGTCAGGGTGTCTGTGTGTCTCTATGGTGGTCGTCAGGGTATCTGTGTGTCTCTATGGTGGTCGTCAGGGTATCTGTGTGTCTCTATGGTGGTCGTCAGGGTATCTGTGTGTCTCTATGGTGGTCGTCAGGGTATCTGTGTGTCTCTATGGTGGTCGTCAGGGTATCTGTGTGTCTCTATGGTGGTCGTCAGGGTGTCTGTGTGTCTCTATGGTGGTCGTCAGGGTGTCTGTGTGTCTCTATGGTGGTCGTCAGGGTGTCTGTGTGGCTCTATGGTGGTCGTCAGGATGTCTGTGTGTCTCTATGGTGGTCGTCAGGGTGTCTGTGTGGCTCTATGGTGGTCGTCAGGGTGTCTGTGTGTCTCTATGGTGGTCGACAGGGTATCTGTGTGTCTCTATGGTGGTCGTCAGGGTATCTGTGTGTCTCTATGGTGGTCGTCAGGGTGTCTGTGTGTCTCTATGGTGGTCGACAGGGTATCTGTGTGTCTCTATGGTGGTCGACAGGGTGTCTGTGTGTCTCTATGGTGGTCGTCAGGGTGTCTGTGTGGCTCTATGGTGGTCGTCAGGGTGTCTGTGTGGCTCTATGGTGGTCGTCAGGGTGTCTGTGTGGCTCTATGGTGGTCGTCAGGGTGTCTGTGTGGCTCTATGGTGGTCGCCAGGGTATCTGTGTGTCTCTATGGTGGTCGTCAGGGTGTCTGTGTGTCTCTATGGTGGTCGTCAGGGTGTCTGTGTGGCTCTATGGTGGTCGTCAGGGTGTCTGTGTGGCTCTATGGTGGTCGTCAGGGTGTCTGTGTGTCTCTATGGTGGTCGTCAGGGTATCTGTGTGTCTCTATGGTGGTCATCAGGGTGTCTGTGTGTCTCTATGGTGGTCGACAGGGTATCTGTGTGTCTCTATGGTGGTCGTCAGGGTGTCTGTGTGGCTCTATGGTGGTCGTCAGGGTGTCTGTGTGTCTCTATGGTGGTCGTCAGGGTATCTGTGTGTCCAATGCACTTAATGCTCATTCCACGCACTTCAGCTCCAGCTTTAATTACCATGCTACACTGCCAGAGTAGATACAAGCAGAACTAAACTAAAAACTAAAATGTTTTGTCTTTATACCAAGTCAGTATGGTGCTTACTAGAAGAAGATATCTCAATAAATAATTATCATGATGTTTAACTGGATCTGAGAGATTGATGCATGTAGAGATCTTTGCAAAAAATGAAATAAATAAATAAAGAATGTTTCATAACAATTTTTCATAACAATTGCTGTTAGTATGCATTGAGTTTTCATGTTTTGTCAAACAAATTGCGAATTTGCATTTATTGTATAATACATTCTGCCCTCGCAAGAGATGACAAAGTGAAATATGTACGCGTGCTCCGAAGGCAGGCAGCGAGCGGGCTGGAACGCAGATGTAGTTTTGCATTTGGGCTGCGACCCCTACCTTCCCCGCGCGGCAGACTGTGAGCGGATCCTCTTGATGTCCTCGTCCGTTTCCCTGGAAACCGAACATACACCGGGGATGTTGGAGGAGGGAACGGTACACAGAATTTCTCATCCTGGCCGTCTTCAAGGCGAGGTAGAACAATGATATGGAAATGATCTGCCGGATTGCACAGTTCTGAAAAACATTCGAGTTCATTTTCAGCATAGCTAATTTAAGAATAAAATTACACTCGATAGCTTACATAGACTATGTATATGACTGATATATTTTAGTACGTGTAATTATAGGTTGATGAAAGCACTTCAAGTCCAAAGCGGTCCAAAGCCGAGCCTAATGTGCATCAGGTTGTTGCTATTAAGCCCGATTTGCTTTGTGGTACTGGAGTTTTATGTCTGGGACTGGTTCACAAGAAAAAAATCTTGCCCAAAAACAGCTTCACAAGACTTCTCGAGTTACATAATATGATTTAATAATAGTTAGGCTACATTATTTGATGGACAGAAAACGTTTTGGCAGTAGCTTAAAAAGTAAATGAATAGTCAATTTAAGATAAAGGTCTTGTTGTGTTTTAACATTAACCGCATTGAAAAATAAACAAGAAAACTCAATTACCTGTGTAGTAGGCTACATATAGATAAGCCAAAGGCCAATGCCAATGCCGTTTTGAGTTGTTTTCAAATAAATTGCTGTATAATAATTTAGGTAATAAACGTGTAGGAGTGTAGGAAACTGTTTGAAACATGTATTTATTAAAACAGATTGTATTAAATCGTTTGCTATTTTAAGTAGATACAGATAGTTCTAACAAAATTTTTATTTTATTTTATTGTTTATCAAGCGTGCTTTTCACAACAGGAACTTGAATTCTGATTTTGCCGCGTCTGCCTTTGAACGGGCAGTCAGCGAATAAAATGTCTGCTCTGAACAGGAAGCGAAATCCAACCCAACCAATAGGATACACCGAGTAAAATAATTTCATCCGTTTTATGTAGTTCTGGTGGGCTCCTAGCCGATCGCTTCAGGTGAGGAATTGTGTTTTTAAACCACTGAAGTAGGATTACAGTAATGTTTAGACAGTTAAGTGTTGTCTTCGGTCGCGTGAAGACTCGAGTGTCAATAGGCTATGGGCGAGATATAAAACAGAATTTTGAACAGGCCAAATATAACCTCTGTAGTCGGTTCTAAAAATAATGATAGCAACTTGGTGTTGCGTGTGGCAGCCTTTTTTAAACCCGATCTAATTCCTGTGCGATTAGCCCAGTGCGTGAGATTTCGCAGGTCGACAAAGTGCAAGCGGTCACTCAAGTCTTTTGAGTTCCCGTCGCGACAACGTGTGTGCACTGGCTTGGCTTGGAAGTGACGTAACCCAAACATAAATAATTTCAGCGGTCGCTGCCTGGGATACGGGGAGGTTTTTGGTTTTCAGAAGCGAGATTAAAGTCATTCTGACTGTCTCCCCATCCCCCAAAAACCGTTCATTGGGCCTGTTGAAGTTACGCGGAGTTCTCCCAAATCAAACGAGTTTTTTTTTCCTTGAATTTCATTGTTTTATGTGAAAGCAATAAACTTTACTGTGACATTCGTCAGTTGATTAAAAAAACAGAAAAGAAAATAAAGTGATCCGTGGGAGAGAGCGGCGCTCATGTGTTGACTTGATGTTCGCTCTCACAGACCCACAATGCACTGGCTGACTCTGAGACGCCTTCAGCCAACAAAGCTGCGTAGCCTTCAGCTTCTGAGGAACAGATGCTCGTCGCAGAAGCAATTACCGATCTTAACCCTCTTCACCAAGGTAACCGTCTGTCACACGGCCGGCTCTCTGTACGACGCGAAGGCTGCCCGTCTGCCTACCCCACTGCGCTGTTATCTAACCGCAGAAAAGGACAAAACGGCGTGAAAATGTGACCCTGACATGAAATATCACTCTACCGGTCAGCTTATACAACACTCGTCATCCTGTGTGGCACCACTTTTATCATTCGTTTTTCACTTTAGGAACAGGGCTGGGCAATCTGGAGGATACTTTACAGGCACAACCCAGTACACCTGCTTTAAAATTGTAATACAAATAACGTTTACAAATAACAGAAGGGGGAAAATACTCCACACGTCTAAAATGTACAATGACAGGATACACCTCATGGTTCGGTCTCTCCCTTTGCCAGGAAGGTCTTGAGTCTGCCATCTTGACGGTTTACATCATTGTAGATTTGCATATCTCTGCCTCTTTTCTCTGTTTATCTTTGGTTTTCTGCTAACCCTGTGTAACTTTCTCGAGCTTGGTTACCATGAGAAGTGAATTTGTTTGAGTCACTTTGGCTGAAAGCAGCAATGTAACTGGTCACAACTGGTCTGGTCACTGGCTATAATAGCAGAGCAGCCCTGTGTCTGTCGCTCGCACGCACGCTAAAGGATTCTGAAAATCACTCCCAGAACACCAGTATGAAACTACCGTGACCCCCCTCAGCCAGGGACTGTTGATTACTGTTAAAATGCTCATAACCAGGAAGCGTCTCACTCAGACACAAAGAATATCCAGCACTGTAGGATTGGCCTTAATCCCAGGCTTGTTATCCGACAGCATAAATTAACATTGGGGGAATAACAGGATTGTCCCGTTGAGAGGCCCTCGGAAATGGGAATGTTGGAATTTTGATTTGGAATGTTTCTGTCCTTAGGATCCGTGTCCTTTATGTGACGAGGCCAAAGAGATCCTGGAGCCTTATAAACAGAGGGTAAAACATTTTAACGTCATGTTTTCAACAGGGACCGTTCACTTTAATAACAGCTCTGTAACTGCACCAGACATAACCAGGGAGGCTCATGTTCGTCTGTAGTCCCTGGGCGATATGTGTTTGGACTGTGGGAGGAAACCGGAGTACCTGGAGTAAACCCACGCGAACACAGGGAGAACATGCACACTCCACATGGACACGGGGAGAACACGCAAACTCCACACAGACACGGGGAGAACACGCAAACTCCACACAGACATGGGGAGAACACGCAAACTCCACACAGACACGGGGAGAACACGCAAACTCCACACAGACACGGGGAGAACATGCAAACTCCACACAGACACGAGGAGGACACACAAACTCCACACAGACACGGGGAGAACACGCAAACTCCACACAGACATGGGGAGAACACGCAAACTCCACACAGACACGGGGAGAACACGCAAACTCCACACAGACACGGGGAGAACACGCACACTCCACACAGACATGGGGAGAACGTGCAGACTCCACACAGACACGGGGAGGACACACTAACTCCACACAGACACGGGGAGAACACGCAAACTCCACACAGACACGGGGAGAACACGCAAACTCCACACAGACACGGGGAGAACACGCATAGAGCCGAGCCGGGTAGGCTTGAACCCAAACCTCCTTCAGGTGAGGCAACAGCACTAACCACCGTGTCACCATGACAGCCAGACAGAGAAAGTGCAATTAATCACAGACAGGGCTGCAACTTCCACTGAGACGACCAAGGTCACATCTTCAGCATTACACAAAGCTCAGGTCCTCCCACGCATATGTGTGACATATATTGACATATATTGCAAAATGCATAAATTGGCAATAAAATATGAAAAATGAGGATACAGCACCCCGCCCTCGGCCAGCTTCTTTACCGCTGCATTTTTTAGCTCCCGGTTTCGCTCCTCACGGGCGAGAGAGAATGAACGCAGATGGTCTCCTCAATCAACAAACAACAATTTATAAAACCTGGCCAATCCTTTCAGTGTGAATTTGTCACGCAGTGTGTCATCTGTGTTGGATAATATGCCAAAATGAAGCTGTGTGGAGCTTTTTATGTCGTCCCAATCTTTCGGTAATTTATCTGGACACAGGTGCTTTGTATATTAGTTCATTAGTTATTTTAGTTTCATCTGTCTAAATAGGGAGTCATTTTGAGGTTTGCCATCAGGGTTAAATGCATTTGAATGAAGAGATGACACATAGCACATGGCAACAACATGTCTGACTGTTCATGTTTGAAATGTGGTAAGCCTCAGTCAGTAAGTTTCACAATACTGTGGTGGTGTCATTTTGTTTTCTGTAACTAACTATGCGATTTCAAACAGTTTGCACTTCGCATTGTGGCAATAAGAGTACGGTATAATACGTATAGTGTACTATTCGTATACTATAGAGTATAGTACGTGTTGTTATTAGCATTGTTGTGAACATAAAGTGCTACTTTTTAAACTCTTGATTACTGACAGCGGTTCGCTTGTGTCCAGTTTGTGTTACAGCAGGTGGACATCACGCGGCCGGAAAACAGCGCGTGGTACGACCGTTACAAGTACGACATTCCCGTGTTCCACCTGAACGGACAGTTTCTCATGATGCACCGAGTCAACGTCGCCGTCCTGGAGAAGAGCTTGGCGAGAATCGAGGACGAGAACATTTGAGTTGGTAATCAAAAGCGTTTGGAAGCGTAGCATTATACCGTGCAAACAATGTACGCTCACGATGTACAGTGCCCATTACACATCTGTTAAAATAAAGGCGAGTGGGACCAGTTTTGTTTGTTTTTCTTGGTGTTTGCTCCTTAAAAGAATGTATGCCGATTTGAAGGAGGTTGGTAATTTGTTGATGCATAACTCGTAACTGCAAAAAAATAATAATAATCAAATTTACAGTCATACAGTATTGTAACCAGCAGGAGGCGTACTCGGTCTTCTGTACTTGGCTCAGCTCAGCTCGCCCGCCCGCCCCTCCCTAATCACTCCCTACTCACTCCCTGATTGGTGGCAAGTTTTGTTATTGTACTGAGCTGATTGGCTGGGGCGGGCCGTCATATGTCTGTCTACATGGGCTAGGCTGCACAGAACAGCTGGCTTCTTTTTTTTTTTTTTGAATAGAGAACTTCGCGTGCGTTTTTCTGTTCAAATTTTACCACGATTAGACTCGTACCGGGGAGGTGCGGCATTTCAAACCGTGACTGGGCTTTATACACAACCCGACAAGGACCATCTCTTATGAACACCTCCATGGAATTGACGCTCCAGGTAAGCGGACAGTCATATTTTCCTTGTCCACATAAAACAGAATCTTTCGATACAGTAAAAAAAAAAACGGGGGCTCTGTCCTTGAGTTTTCAGGACCCCGCGTAGTATCATGGGATTTGGACGCTGGGAGTGGGAACGATTTATTTGTCCGCTGTCATAACAATAATGTGTGCACATCAACTCGGAGGTCCACAAATGGGGGAAAAAGCAATACATTACGCTGGAAAGTCAATTTATGTGTTCGAGAGGGCATTTGTACATCAACGGAACGCACGTATGCGCCCACGTTGACCTTCCTGGTCATCATCTGCCGGAACGCAGACAAACGGGTTATCACAAATTACACCCAGTTGAACAATGGCGAGTTGAGTTGCATAGCAATGCGCTCGGCAGACAAGAGTTTGATATTGTATACAGTAGCCTAATACAAGCGTGTCACTGTGTTAAAACGCTAATAGTTTTTTCTTGAATGATTAGGCTTGTCTGCGAACATATGGTAAATATTTGCGGATGACTTGAGGCATAACGATCATTATTTAGTGTTTATAACCGTATCGACCGGATGCCAACTGAACTCAGTTAATTAGGCTCGATAGAGCTATTAATTGAATAATGATTCTGATTGTATATTGAAAAAAAATGTTGCTATTGTGTGTCATATAGGTCGTTGGGGGTGTGTTTGTACTGTTGTTTAAGACTAGTGAAATCAAGCATTGAACTTTGAATACAGGCAGTGGAACCAAGAGAGATTAATTGATTAATTGGGACAGCTGGGCAAAATTTGTAGAAGGAGTAAAACGATAATGTTGAATAAAAACTTTTTTTTAGTTCTTGCAGACTCCAAATAAAAGTTATTTCACACATGATTTATAGCGTTAAATTATACTGCAGTTATATGTCTGTGACAGGCCTGTCTCAATACACATCCGGCATATGCCTTTCTGATTGTGTCGCATTAAAGACGCTGTTTTAACGCAAATCGAAGCCCAGCTTATTTTCTCAAAGGTGGCCGACGGTCGTGAAAAGTTCTCACTGGCAGTCTTGGATATTTTTAATTTAGTACTGTTATGCATGTGTAGGGTGTTATGTATTTATTAATAAGATTATGTATGCATTACAGTAATTCAGCACCCAGTCTTAGACATTGTCATATGGAGTTGGCTTCTTTTCATAATTTAAGGGTACAGCTTTGACATTTAATATTAAGTTCTCAATGGGAGTGCTGTCGTTATTATTCATTTTGCACGTTACGTATTTATTAATATGTATGTATTGAGCTGATTCAGCATCCAGTCTTAGTCATTATCATATTTATTTCTGCGCATTTATTTTCATAATTTACTGTCACAGCTGTGAAATCTAATGCCCGGGTCTGTTCCTACGTCATTTACCGTTGCCTTAAGCTGACTCACCTAGCACCTGTACCCTGGCAACACCTCTCCCAAAAACAGCCAGCTACTCTGGCCTGTGCTCCTGAACGTCTGTGTTAATGTTATCACGTGTCAGTCAGTCCAGCCTTTTCTTTCTGAAACACCGAGCAGCTTGCGTTGTGCAGAAGGGCTTTGAGGGTGTTGTCACCCGTGCAAACGTCCGTTCGGTGGAGATGTTTATTGGCACTGCTGTTCTACACATTTGCTGTGCGGGGAACATTGATTAGTCAGTGCATTTCTCCGGCAGTTGTCACTCAGCTCAGCTGTTGTTTTGATGTTCTCCGGACATGTCGATGACGGGAATGTGTGTCCTTCGTCGTCGTGACGATCCGTGGTGGGGCAGGGAGACCACGCTTGGCGTTTGGACCGAATCAGCGGCTCGAAGCACCCTGGTTGTCGCCATAAAATATAATCTTCAAAGGTGACATCATTCCTTGGGAGAATTAGTTGGATAGAAACATAGAGAAGAGCAAACTACTGTTTGGACCATAGAGTTGAGGAGTCCAGTGTTTGAACCAAAAGAGTTGAGGAATCTAGTGCTTGAACCATAGAGTTGAGGAATCTAGTGTTTGGAGCATAGAGTTGAGGAATCTACTGTTTGAACCATAGAGTTGAGGAATCTAGTGTTTGAACCAAAAGAGTTGAGGAATCTAGTGTTTGGACCATAGAGTTGAGGAATCTAGTGTTTGAACCAAAAGAGTTGAGGAATCTACTGTTTGAACCAAAAGAGTTGAGGAGTTTTGCTATTACATTAGTTATTTAGCTGACACTTTTATTCAAAGCAACTTGAATAGACTAAGAAGGGGACAACCCCCCTGGAGCAATGTGGGGTTAAGAGCCTCGCTCAAGGGCCCACAGTTGCATGGATCTTCTTGTGGCTACACTGGGGTTTGAACCACCAACCTTCTGGGTCCTAGTCAAGCAGCTAAGTCACTACAGGCGACTAGGTCAGTGCAAAGTGGATGCGCAGTTGAAAAGTGAGTTGTCCACGTCAAACTGTCTACATCGTAGTGAACCCAGCTTCTAAGGAAAAGGTATTTATCTAGATATTCTTCAGGCTTGCCATCTGCATGCTTAAAATAGCTATTAAATGTGCCCCGAGTTTTTTTTTTTTTTCATCCACTTTGTGTGGCTAAATTATGGGCTGTGCTTTGACTGACGGTCTCTTGGCTGCGATAATGCATGCAGTGCCTCGACACAATGAGAATATCTTAAACCCCAAACTGAACTGAATCCGTTTGCAGTGTTCGTTACAAGTATAATGAATGAAAAAGGCAATAGAATCAAGTGAACTATGCTTTGTATACCATGATTTTTTTATGTACTCACTTTTTGGTGTGTTTTATTTTTTATTTTTTCATGTTTCTGTTTAGTGTGCAGTGTGTTATGGATTTGGGCAGACTGTCTGTGTGCACTGACGGGTACTTTGGATGTTTGGAGAAATTAAGCGATTGGAATGAGCCCTATATGTCCTTCATCACACACATAAACAGGTCAGGGCCGATCGCAACGTACGTTTAAACTGAAATAACATTTAGGCAATATCGGAAAGGGAATTGTTGTAATAAAAAATAAAAAAAGTTATCACACCCCTACTGGAGCTGAGGCAACATTTGTACCTACAAGACACGCCCGGAAACGTCTCCCGAGAAGAGTTGCAAAACAGAAGCGTTTCGAGTGGACTTCCTGCTCGGCAGACAGAAGTTGTGAAATGTAACGGAGCGTTGAAGAAGCGCTCGGTGAGGCTCAGTCGTGACTGAGCCCATACTCTCTCTGAACGTGGTGTCCGCAGGTCAGACCTCTTCCCACAAGCTGAGGGCATAAGAGGCTATTATATTACTGGCTTTCTTTTTCAAAACACACACACTAAAAATAACAATATTTGTCTGTTTTGTGTTCAATGGCATTTTCATTACCGTGCGTTTCTGCGGTCACTTGTTCATGTTTGTGTGTGTGTGTGTGTGTGTGTGAGAGAGTGTATGTGTGTGAGTGTGAGAGTGGTGTGTGGTAACAGGGTGGGGAACTAAAAATGTCATTATGAATTAACGGATTAGTTCATTCCAAATAATCCCATTAAATGTAATTAATAATAATAATGATTATAATAATAATAATTCAGACCCATTACATTAGTTATTTAGCTGATGCTTTTATCCAAAGCGACTTACAGTTGATTAGATGAAGCAGGGGCCAATCCCCCCTGAAGCAGTGTGGGGTTAAGGGCCCAACAGCTGCACTGATCTTATTGTGGATACACTTTGAACCACCAACCTTCCTGGTCCCAGTCAAGCAACTTAGCCACTAGGCTACAGGCTGCCCCAGTCATGTACCTTAGCCACTAGGCTCCAGGCTGCCCCAGTCATGTACCTTAGCCACTAGGTTACAGGCTGTCCCAGTCATTTACCTTAGTCACTAGGCTACAGGCTGCCCCAGTCATGTACCTTAGCCACTAGGCTACAGGCTGTCCCAGTCATGTACCTTAGTCACTAGGCTACAGGCTGCCCCAGTCATGTACCTTAGCCACTAGGCTACAGGCTGTCCCAGTCATGTACCTTCGCCGCTAGGCTACAGGCTGCCCCAGTCATGTACCTTAGCCCCTAGGCTACAGGCTGCCCCAGTCATGTACCTTAGCCACTAGGCTACAGGCTGTCCCAGTCATGTACCTTAGCCACTAGGCTACAAGCTGCCCCAGTCATGCGCCTTAGCTGCTAGGCTACAGGCTGTCCCAGTCATGTACCTTAGTCACTAGGCTACAGGCTGTCCCAGTCATTTACCTTAGTCACTAGGCTACAGGCTGCCCCAGTCATGTACCTTAGCCACTAGGCTACAGGCTGCCCCAGTCATGTGCGGCGGCTTGTAGCGTAGTGGTTAAGGTACATGACTGGGAGCCACAACGTCAGTGGTTCGAATCCCGGTTGAGCCACAATAAAATGATCCGCACAGCCGTTGGGCCCTTGAGCAAGGCCCTTAACCCCACATTGCTCCCCGGGCGCTGCACTGTGGCTGTCCACTGCTCCTATGTAACTAGGATGGGTCAAATGCAGAGGACAAATTAACCCACAGGGTTCAATAAAGTATATCTTATCTTATCTTATCTTATTATCTTATGTACCTTAGCCACTAGGCTACAGGCTGCCCCAGTCATGTACCTTAGCCACTAGGCTACAGGCTGCCCCAGTCATGTGCCTTAGCCGCTAGGCTACAAGCTGCCCCAGTCATGCGCCTTAGCTGCTAGGCTACAGGCTGCCCCAGTCATGTACCTTAGCCGCTAGGCTACAGGCTGCCCCAGTCATGTACCTTAGCCACTAGGCTACAGGCTGCCCCAGTCATGTACCTTAGCCACTAGGCTACAGGCTGCCCCAGTCATGTACCTTAGCCACTAGGCTACAGGCTGCCCCAGTCATGTACCTTAGCCACTAGGCTACAGGCTGCCCCAGTCATGTGCCTTAGCCACTAGGCTACAGGCTGCCCCCTCCTGACCTTGGGTGGTGACGCTCACTCTGTGCGGATTCAGAATTGGAGACCGTCTCGGTTTTTAGTGTTTGAATGATCCCGTTCTTCTCTGTCCTGTGAGCAGAGGGGCCCAAAGCGGGTCTCTGTCTGGGTCGGGCATGGCCCCCGGGGCTGCAGCTCAATGGCCCTGTCGCAGGAGACGATGACGGAGGAGTGCTAACGGCGCGGCTGTGCTAACGGCGCGGCGGCTGTGCTAACGGCGCGGCGGCTGTGCTAACGGCGCGCCTGTGCTAACCCGCGGCTGTGCTAACGGCGCGGCTGTGCTAACGCGCGGCTGTGCTGCGGGTCTCTGTCAGGCTCGTCCAGCTAGAACACTGATTCCTTTTCATTCGTTATGGTAGTCAGTAGTGGCTACAGTTACAGTATATATATATGCAAGTTACGGTACAATAAATATCAAAATAGATTATTAATTAGGGCTGCACAATGAGGGGAAATTTGCGATATGCCATAACGTTGCTGAATATTGCCATGACGATATGACCTGCGAGGGATAAGAACGTGTCTTTCTGCTTTAGGCACGCTGCTAACATAGACCCCAGACAATGAATAGCCCGTGCCCACTGAATAAGAAAAATTTAATGCAACACGCTTATGTTGAACCAATTGCACATGAACAGCTAATCAATTTAACAGAACGTCAATTGATATAAACATACGAGAGCGTACAGCCCTAATATTAATCAGAGAGCGTACAGCCATAATATGAATCAGAAACGGTCACAGAATATGGACTCCCCATCTCATCCACCCCGCCCCCCCACACACACACACACTCACACATCAACCCCCTCCCCCACGTCTCTCACCTGTCCATCATCAACCCCCCCATCAGCATCTAGCCACCTGCCTACCCAACACACCCACCCACTGTTTCATATGCGGCATTGCTGTAAACAAAGATGTGTTTTCACGAACACTACCCCCACAAGTTACAGCAATCAGAATTAATATGAATACATATGTCAAAAAAAAACTAATGATTAGAAAAACTAATACTAAAAGAAAGGGGAAGTTGTAAGTTGCCACTCAAAAATTAAAAACGTCTTCATTGCCTACCATTGTCAAGAGCTACCTGTAGGAAGCCATGTGAATCTAAAAAGGCCATTCATATTTTAATGAAGGTTTAAGTGGATCCTCTGAGTGTGGATTCATTTTTTCATCATTTTTAATATGATATTCATTTAAAGAAATGCATAACATCTATAATCCTGGAACTGGAAAAAAATGGAGGTGATTAGCGTTTGTGTGGCAAAACATATGACCACACAGGCTTTGCCTGGTAAAATGACGTGGGTATTCCCAGTCGATAGGCCAAAAAAAAAAAAAAAAAAAACACAAAACAAACTGCACTTTAATGAAACACTTTAATTATATCACTGAAGGCCTTAGCCCTTTGTAGAGCAGGTGTTTTGGAATGTTTTCCCCCAAGATTCCAAGTCATTGTTCTAGAACGCCATTGCATTGAATCAGCAGTAGTGATTGTGACATCAGCATTAGAATGTTCCGTTTTAGAACACGCATATTTGTGACCTCACACCTTAAGCGGTGTGCTTCCTGGTGCAGTCAGTGACGAACCCTACCTGTGCTGACTGGGGCCAGGATCCACGGGGTTGGGCTCGACCATGTTGCCATCGTGTTGCCATGGTGTTCTTGGAGGAGGGGGGTCCCATGTCTCGTTGAGGCTGCCGGTTGATCGCAGGTAGCCGCAGCCAGCAAATTGCACCTGAAGCGGACTGCAAAACGCCGCTGGTGAATATCAGAGTGAAGAGACGTGGTGGCTAGCATGTCCTATGTTATAGGACACACTTAGTCTCCACACAATCTCCACTCCCCTTTCACAGCGCCCACCTCAGCCACGCTGTCATAGGGTTGAGTCAGAGGAAGACCTTTTCATACGTGGCTCTGACCTGCAGTCCACGGTCACCCAATCAGAGAGCAATAAACCTGGACGCCTAACCGTCCGGCCCTTCCCACGCCCGGGGCGACACAATCAGCAATCACACATCGCCCACTGGAGCTACCGGCACAGTCCACACCGGTCGGACAGCACCTCCAACTGCCATTTATTTCAACTGTGTGACATCACAGGGAGTATGACTCAGCAGTGTTCTGTTGTCCGGGTGACCAGCCCAGCTCTGGGGCCACTGACTCGGCCGGCTGGTCTCGCACGTCTGCTGGCAGCCAACCGGGTCACACCGTTGGTCTACTGGCAGCCGATTGGTCGCATCCGTAGTCACGCTACTCACCGTGGAGATGGGGGTGTGGCCCGAGGGTGCCGTGGAGACGACGGAATCCACACCAGGGATCATCAACTCTGGCTCTCAATTCCAAATCCAGCCCTGACTTTGTCCTGCAAAAAACACAAAAAACACAAAAACACGAGCAAATGCTTTCAGGGTCGCTCCACTTTCACGATTAGCGGCCTTCTTTGTCAACAACGACACACAGTCCGCAGAAGTCGTGTTTGTTCTGAGTGACGTGATTTGACTTGTGGTCCAGACCCATAAACCCCCAACAGTACTCTGTCGGCTGCCGGCTGAAGATCTGACCCCAGCGACTGTTCACCACCGCCGTGTGCACGCCGTGCGGACTTCTGGGAAGGTAAAACTGGTTGCCGGTGACAACCAAGGCTTCAGCTGGGCCGATAAGTGACCAGCGGTGATGCCGATGACATCATTCGCTCTCACGAGAGCGGGACATTCCAGATCAGGGCAGGAATTGGGCATGTTCACGCCCTGCGATGGACACTTCTTTGCTTGTTTCTCTCTCTCCATTTGTATTCCTGAGGCTGTAAACGCTGCAGTATCCTAACACTGGAGAGCTGGAGCTAGCGCGCTACGGCTAACACGCACAGGGAAATGTGCGCAGCCCAGCTAACATGCAGGAGCTAGCGCGCTACGGCTAATGCGCACAGGGAAATGTGCGCAGCCCAGCTAACATGCAGGAGCTAGCGCGCTACGGCTAACGCGCACAGGGAAATGTGCGCAGCCCAGCTAACATGCAGGAGCTAGCGCGCTACGGCTAACGCGCACAGGGAAATGTGCGCGGCCCAGCTAACATGCAGGAGCTAGCGCGCTACGGCTAACGCGCACAGGGAAATGTGCGCAGCCCAGCTAACATGCAGGAGCTAGCGCGCTATGGCTAACGCGCACAGGGAAATGTGCGCAGCCCAGCTAACATACATGATGTCCTCGGCAACATCGTACATGACTGGGACCAGCAAGGTCGGTGGTTCAATCCCTGGTGTAGCCATGGTAAGATCTGCGCAGCCGTTGGGCCCTTGAGCAAGGCCCTTAACCCTGCATTTCTCCAGGGGAGGATTGTTCTCTGCTTAGTGTAGTCAACTGTGAGTGGCTTTGGATAAATAACACAAATAACATAATGTGATAACAACCTGCCAGCCACCGTGTGCCTGCTCTCCAGAGCCAGAGAGGATACACAGACCGAGAGCCGAGAACCAAGCACCTCCTGGGACCCGGCTATGTGTCGCCCGGCGTGCTGTCCTTCCGTCAGCTGCTGCAAACAGCAGGTTCAGCTCAGCCAATCACAGGTGAAGCCTACATACCCATCCACAGGCAGTTTCTATTTCATGTAATTTTATCAAATGTATCTTGTATGTATCTTCCTGAGCAAGCCAGTTTGCTAATATGTCGCTATAAGTTTTCTAGTTACATTACATTACATTATTGGCATTTGGCTGATGCTCTTATCCAGAGCGACGTACAGTTGATTAGACTAAGCAGGAGACAGTCCTCCCCTGGAGCAATGCAGGGTTAAAGGGCCTTGCTCAAGGGCCCAACGGCTGTGCAGATCTTATTGTGGCTACACCGGGATTAGAACCACCGACCTTGCGGGTCCCAGTCACGCACGTTACGCAAAACTACGCGAGACGAGACGCAGTCTGAGGAGCTCTGGAGACAGAGTGGCGTAATGTGATCTCAGCCCATCCGCTGGGCGGGCGGGGCTACCGGGCCGTTCTCAGGAGGTCCGTTTGGCCGGGAGAGCCTGTGGTCCGGCACTGTCCCCCAGACCCTCCCCGCGGTCCCCACACTCCTTCATTCCACAATCACTTTTTCTTTATTTGTTTTGTTTTTCCTTCACCCCCCCCCCCCCCGGTGACCTTTCTGTCCCAGAACTGTGGCCGTCACCAGCTCTGTGCACATACCTAGACTGTGTGTTCCATTAAATATTTACAAAAACACAAAAACACCAGCCAGAGCAAATGTTTTGACCAAAAAAAAAAAAAAAAAAACAGGTACGTTTTTTGCGAATGACGGCACATAACGTAGCCAAGCGACTCTAAAGGTCCCGCAGAACGCTATTAAAGATCAGAGCACTGGGACATGACATTACAGTTGATTAGACCACGCAGGGGACAATCCCACCTGAAGCAATGTCAAACTCAAGGGCCCAACAGCTGCATTGATCTTATTGTAGCTACACTGGGGCTTGAAACACCAGCCCTCCAAGGTCCCAGTCAAGCACCTTAGCCACTAGGCTACTGGCTGCCCCCCGAGATGAAACGGAAGTTAAACTATTGGCCAGTTTTATGTCACATTTGCAAAACTTGCTTTCAGGAACCTGAGGAAATGCCTGGCTTCTCTGCGGCTTAATTTCCCATTTGTAAAAAGGCCAACACCAATTTGTTTAGTTGATAAAAATCTGGAACCTGCCTACCTTCCAGCTGCTGTTATTTAATAACTGCTCATTGCTTGTAGGCTCTGTGTTTTGGAGCAGTGCTCTTTGGAGGGGGGGGGTGTGTTTTGGAGCAGTGCTCTTGGGAGGGGGGGGGGGGGGGTGTGTGTTTTGGAGCAGTGCTCTTTGGAGGGGGGGGGGTGTTTTGGAGCAGTGCTCTTTGGAGGGGGGGTTGTTTTGGAGCAGTGCGAAGTGGGACGCTCTTAGTTTATGGGAGGCTTGGCAGTCTTTCCTGTGTGGGACGTACCCCCCCAATGACTCCACCGTGGCCCTACACACCTCTGGAATGTTCTATGGCCGACTCGCATAGTCCCTCCCCCCCCCCCTTTTTTTTTTGTTGAAGTTTGGCAGCTGCCTCAGAATGTGCAGGAGACCGCCTGAGCGGTAACCCTTCCCCCGCTGAACCCCGAACCCGGGGCCTGCCCCGTCAGCCACCCTTCCACCCTCTCTGGTCACACATACCGCTTTCAGACCGACGAGGTTCTGGTTCTGGCTCTGGTTCTGTTCTGGGGTCTCAGAACCTTGGTGCTTTCTGGCGACCTAGCCCGTAACCATAGCAGTTTAAGCAGAGCCAAAGTTCCACCGCCCTCCATGATGAACGGAGGGAGCCGCTCAACGCACAAGGCCGGCGGAATAGGACACGCCCACCGATGACGTCACGGTTCGCAAGGAAAAACCAACTCTTTTTTGGTTCCAGCTGAGAACCAACTTTTCAGGTTCCGAACCAATTTATTTTCGGTCTGAAGCGCCGGCCGGTTTAAAATTAGGTTCCGGAACCGGAACCGGCACGGAGCCTTGCCGATGTGAAAGTAAAAGTATTTTGTCGGAAACAAATTGTCACAATATTTGTCTCCCCATGTGCAGATTTCCTTCAAGCTATTGTGTTACTAGTGCAACACAGTAATACTCTGAGTCCGTAAACTTGAGTTCCGCGGTTTCAAAACACATTTCACACGCCCGTGGAGAGTCAGTGGGAGACGTAACAGGTCCATATTTTAGTCTTAGTCTGAGTATTTTAGTCCACATACAGTCTACGGCCGAGACAAAAACTCCCAAGCTCAAAATCGTTTCACTTGTAGACAGTTGCCCGGTGCTTCTCCACCAGTAGCAGGAGACACGATTAACAGACCGACCAATGGAAGGACAGCGATGCGCTGGAGCGGTTCCACTCTGTGAGCTGGGGGCAGTATTGGAGCGGGCTGGCCGTGGTCCACTTGGTCTGCCGTACAGCGGAACAGGAGAACCCTGCCATTATCCCCGACGTCTGCGGTTTCACTGGAGCTGTTCTTCATGAGCGGAGAGTACGAGACCTGGCTCGTTACGTTCGCTCAGCTGGGAAGCGTGCCAACGCACGTCTTTCTTCGGCTGAAGAAAAACTGGGCCCAGTAAAACTCTCCCGGGGAAAAAAGTTCTGGAGGTCGTCACGTCAGCCAGACTGCATGAGTTTGGGTGCCTGTGGAGTGTGAGGAAAAGGAGGTGAAAACTGGGGAGAGAAAGAGAGAGAGAAAGAGAGAGAGAGAGCGAGAGAGAGAGATATCCATCACTCCACAGCACCATGACCTCACAGTGGGAATCGCTGGCTGGAATTTGGTCAGAACCCTGGTCGGCCCAGCGTGAAAGGAAGCGCTGGTTTTCATTTCGTCGCCGCGGGCCGGTCCGTTGATTTAGCTGCGCGGTACAGCTCGACATGGGGCTGCGGAGGAGGTCGGGTCAGTGCAGGAATAATCGCTGGCCGGGTCACGGAGGGCTGCGGTAAATCCCTGTTTGGATGATGACATATCGGGCTGCAGTCGCCACCGTATGGTTGCTCCTCCAAAGCTGGGAATAATGGAGAGTGATGTGATGGAGGGGGGGGTTGAGCACAGGGGGGCCGGGACTGTAAAGCTTTCTAGTCAACAGACTAATCCCCAGCCCTGACCAGGAATTTGCCGTCCCCGACAACAATGGGTCGCCCCGCCCCACCCCCCACTGCATCCCCCAGCGATGGCCTTGATCTGTCCCAGGGCTTAGCGTAGCCCGTTAGCCCCAGCGACCGCCTCAGTCTCTCCCTGGGCTTAGCGTAGCCCGTTAGCCCCAGCCTTGGATTCTCCCTGGGCTTAGCGTAGCCCGTTAGCCCCAGCCTTGGATTCTCCCTGGGCTTAGCGTAGCCCGTTAGCGTCAGTCCCCACATCTCCCTGGGCTTAGCGTAGCCCGTTAGCACCAGTGACGGTAACCAAACACTCCACAGCCAGGCAGCCTGAACCGCAGACGCTGAAGTCTCAAGCCCGTTAACACTCCATAGCCACGGACCCACCCCAGGTACTGTGAGAACCCCCACCACCACAGGGTTTCCCAGGTAGAGGTGAGTAACCCAGGTCATCACACCTGAAGCAAGAGCTGCACTTCTCAAAACTGTCCACTAGGGGCAGGGACTTTGGGCCTCATCCCTGCACATGTACAGCACAGTTTTTTTGAGGGCCCCCCAATTTATTTCCGCCACAGTGAAACGATGGCTTGGGGTGGATTCAGTGCTAAACTCATTCATTAACAGTCTATTATTGCATGCCACAGTGCACTTGCTCTGTGTGGTAGAGATGTGGTAGGCCTATTAGTGACAGGATGGGTGAGATATTGAAATTGTTTGGGGGGGGGGGTTGTCGTTGAGCCCCTGGAATCTGGAGATTAAAATATCTACTGACTTCTGAAGGCGGATTACCAATGCGTCACCAAATGCACACAAAAACACAAAAATCCTCACCACTGATCTGATTAAACCCACCACCCCCACCCGTAGTAGAGACAGCGCGTGGACACGCGGAGTGGCCGGAGGTTTCCATTTGGCAGCCTGCCCACGCGCTCACAGTGAAGTTCGAAGCCGTTATGCGCTTTAGAAAAGTAAGCTGCTAACAAATTGCTATTTTGAAACTACAACGATAATGTATGGCCTGGTATGAACCTTGAGTGGCGGCTGGTGAAATATGACCGTTGTTGTAGTTTGAGGATGGCATTTGGCATCGCATCTGAGCCCTCACAGTGAATTTCGAAGCCTTTATGGGCTTTAAAAATTAAAAATTAAAAAATAAAAATAAGCTCCGAACAATTTGCTAAATTGAAACTACAATGGTAACGTCGCCTGGTACGACACTTGAGTGTTGGCTGGCGAAATGGGACCGTTGTTGTACTCTGAGGATGGCGATACTTGGCAGCGTGCCCGAGCGGGCACACACGGTGTCATGCCGCCCATTGTGTGGCGCTCCCCCTCCCGCCATTCATGTCCGCCTGGGCGTGATGGCCACAGAAAGGCTGCGGGCGCTCGGTGCTTTGTGTGTGGGGCGGATTTCAGACACACCGGGGCCGTTACTCGCCGCCCGAGGCTGCGATCGCCGCGGACTGAAAGCAAGACGACCGTCGGGCCCGCGGAGTCCAGCGAGCGTGAGAACAGCCAGAGCCAGTCTCTCTCGCTTTCCGAGTCCCTCTCTTTTTGTCAGTGTGAATCACTCTTTTGAAACCGCCAAAACAACTGAGAGCTATACTTGTTCCCAATTCGGGAAAATCCCCACGTCGAGCGCAATTCCCCACGCATTGTGCAGAATTCACAGCCAGTTTATGAATAGGCAAAGTTCTTTTCTTTTCTTTTTTTAAAAAGGTTACAGTAAAAAACGGATTTTGTTTATTATCAACACGTTGCGGGTGCGCTAATGGAAAGTAATCTCCAGCATATTTGGGGCGAGAGTATTTACAGTACCCTATTCTTCAGAACTGATGTGATGCTCGGCTTAAAAAGGACAAAGATCCCATATTTATGGCTCGCGTTTCATCACCCGTATCCCAGATCTTGGCTGCGATGTGAATATTTTTAGGGGTGGAAGAGGCGGCTTTGAGGCAAAAGATTTAAACATATGTTCTGATCTTTTCCTTTTTAAACCCCGAACTGGGGAATCGCAGGAGCAGCAGTGTGTTCACAAAAAAAACAAAAAAAAAAAATTCTCCGCGAGGGAAAACCGTGTCAAAGCTTCCTCTGAACTTCTGGTTCTTTGTGTTTGTGATATTCGCGGGGTTGTACTCTCAAAGAGTCGAGCTAGCAAGTCTGTCGCGAGGCTTTGGCTGAGCCCAGCGGCTGCCAGTCACGGTCTGAAGTCACCCGTTGTGGGCGCCCGGCTCTCCCCGGAGCGCGGATCCGCCGCGTCAGCATTCCCGTTTATTCGCTTTCTATCAACGGTCCGCTGCCCCTCTGTTCCACCCCGAGGACCGGCGCTCAGCTGATTGCCATGAATAAATCTGCGAAATGTCTGGTGCCACAGAGAGGCGGCTGTGTGTGTGTGTGTGTGTGTGTGTGTGTGTGTGAGAGAGAGAGAGAGAGAGCATGTGTTTGTCTGTGCGTTTATGTATGTGAGAGAGCGTGTGTATCCGTGTGTCTGTGTGCATGTGTGTGTCTGTGCATTTGTGTGCATGTATGTGTGTGCGCGCGTGTGTGTGTGTGTAAGAGAGTGTGTGTGTAAGAGAGAGCGTGTGTGTGAGTGTGAGAGTGTGTGTGTGTGTGTGTGTCTGCGTTTGTGTGCATGTATGTGTGTGCGCGTGTGTGTGTGTGTGTGTGTGTGTGTGTGTGTAAGAGAGCGTGTGTGTGTGTGTATGTGTGTAAGAGAGTGTGTGTGTATGTGTGTGTGAGAGAGAGTGTGTGTGAGTAAGAGAGTGTGTGTGTAAGAGAGAGCGTGTGTGTGAGTGTGAGTGTGTGTGTGTGTGTCTGCGTTTGTGTGCATGTATCTGTGTGCGCGTGTGTGTGTGTGTGTGTGTGTGTGTAAGAGAGCGTGTGTGTGTGTGTGTGAGAGAGTGTGTGTAAGAGAGCGTGTGTGTGTATGTGTGTAAGAGAGTGTGTGTGTGTGTGTGTGTGTGTGTGTGTGTGTGTGTGTAAGAGAGCGTGTGTGTGTGTATGTGTGTGTGTGTGTGTGTGTGTGTGTGTGTGTGTAAGAGAGAGTGTGTGTGTGTATGTGTGTGTGAGAGAGTGTTTGTAAGAGAGTGTGTGTGTGTGTGTGTGTGTGTGTAGAACCTGAGGGATGGGTCTCTGAAAGTTATTGTCCTTTTCCTAGTGACAGTTTGAGTGTTGTTGAGAAGCCAGAGATGACTGATGTTAACAGTAAGTGATTGTCAAGCAGAGAGCATACGCCGACTTTCAGCGGATATGTCTGAGGCTGGCTTTGAGGCAGGGCACAGTTCAGTGGCACCTCTTTCCACAAAATAACAAAATAATAGACTTCTCTCCACCACTGACATGACTGCGGTAAAGGTACATTTCATTTGTTCGTGTAAACAGTTTTGACCTATCGCTCCATTTCCAGAAAAGAAACAGTGTTATCTTTAAGACAGGAAAGCTGTTCCGCTGGGCTGGTTAGAGTGTGGGGGCTTTGCTTTCATTATTATTTGGGTATTATCCAGTTCCTTGTCTCAGGATGTGTGGATGATTATTTTCTTCTCTGCCAGGCTGGTACATCACAGATAGAGAAAAACAAAAACACCCTCGCTTTTAAAAAAGGAGAAAAGCCACAGGAAGTGGTCTGCAGATATAGATATAAGCAGAGGGTCAGGATGGGTGTGTGTGTGTGTGTGGGGGGGGGGGGGGGGGGTGTGGCTGCACTTGTGGGACTCAGTGACAGCTGATTCCCACAGGGTGGGGTCCTCTGGAATGCCAGTGTGTGAGAAAGTGAGAGTATGTGTGTGAGAATGTGAAAGTGTGTGTACATGTGCGTGTATGTGTGTGAGAATGTGTGTGTGTGTGTGTGTGAGAAAGTGAGAGTATGTGTGTGAGAATGTGTGTGTGTGTGTGTGTGTGAGAGAGAGAGTGTGTGAGAATGTGTGTGTGTGTGAGAGAGAGTGGTGTCCTTTAAATTGCTGGTCTGTAAATGGGACAGACCGTCATTAGACTGAACACTTTTCCTTCAAACTCCTGTTGGGCTGTAATGGCAGTGTACTCTGTCTCTCTCTGTGACAGGACCCGTATCGCTCCTGAACGTGACCGGCGTGCAGACTATCGCTCCTGAACGTGACCGGTGTGCAGACTATCGCTCCTGAACGCGTGCACTATCAGACGGGAGACAGTGTGTCCGTTTCTGCACACGCGTGTGGAAGCAGTGTGTCATTGATAGACGTGTTTGTTCATGAATAAATAAAGGACATAAGGAGACAGAGTGCAGCGCTACTCTCTCTATTTGCTGTTTCAGTTTGTTCCACGACAGCAAGGTGTACACTGCTGACCTGTAGCTGTGTGTGTGTGTGTGTGTGTGTGTGTGTGTGTGTGTGTGTGTGTGTGTAGGCCGCTTGGCACCTCCCCCTCTCCGAACTTCCACCTCACGCTCACGACTACTGTCTGTTCTGGCTCCACGGTGGTGGAATGAACTCCCTGTTGAGGTCAGAACTGTAGAATCTCTCCCCACCTTCAAGCGCAAACTGAAGACACACTTCTTCAAGCAGCACCTCTCCCCATCCCTCCCTACCTCCCTGTGAACCTTAATTGTTGTCTTTGTGATTTACTTTGTGCTTTGGTATTTTTAGTTGGCTAGGTAAGCAGTATTTGGATAGTTAAGTTTGGTAACTTTTGCTTTTGTTTTGTTTTGTTTGTTTGTTGTTTAAAATAATAATAATAATAAAAAAATAAAAAATTAGGCCCTGGTCCTTATCTTTGTTGTACGGATAGCAATTGAAATTGTACTTCCCTCTAGGGTCTTTCAGTGCACTTATCCCTGTTTATGGGTATGCACTTTGTTGTACGTCGCTCTGGATAAGAGCGTCTGCCAAATGCCAATAATGTAATAATGTAATGTAGCCCTCCACTGCTCTACTGCAGGCTGAATAAACCTGTGTTCTTCTGCACAGTGAAAGGCTGACCTCCAGTGAAATAAACCTGTGTTCTTCTGCACAGTGAAAGGCTGACCTCCAGTGAAATAAACCTGTGTTCTTCTGCACAGTGAAAGGCTGACCTCCGACCTTTCAAAGACCTCCCCCCGCGGCCACCGATTGGGGATCTGCTATCAAATAAAATGTGTGGCAACATAATTTATGGGCGACCCCCCAGCCCCCCATCCTAAGTGACCCGGTTTGGAGCACGCAGTGGGGGGGGGGGCGGGGGTTCACCTTCCTGTCTGGACAGGACGGCTCTTTGAAGAGGAGTCACAGGAGGCAGGTTATAGTCATGGGCCGTGGAGGATATATGGAGGTTATGGGTGGTGGTCACACGGGGGGGGGGGGGCTTTAGGGGGTACACAGAGGCCGAGGGGGAGGGGGGTGAGGGAGTTGGGGTTGGGGTCTGTCCCAGGGTGGTGGGTGGGGGGCTATTTTTAAGCATCAGCAGACTCTTTCCCACAGTCTGTGGGATGTGGGGAATGTGTGTGGCGGGGGGGGGGGGGGGGGGACCTCAGACTGAGCCCCAAACCACTCTTTGAACCAGTAAACTTTATGGATACGTCTCTATATTTGCACAAAATGTAGAATGCTCCAGAGACTCACGTTGAAAGAAATCTGCCTGATGTTACAAATTAGTTGCTATCCCAGAGTGCACTCTGGTAAAAAAAAAAGAAAAAAAAAAAAAAAACCCCAAAAAAACAAGCATGAAAGTTAGCTTATTGACCCCTCCCTGTTGCCGTACTGTAGCATCACCATCGCAGCCTGGGAGGAAACAGCAGACTGCAGCTCAAAGGAAGCTTTAAATAAGACCGAGCGATGAAGAGTCAAACGGCACAGCGAGTGTGTATTTATACCACAGTTTATGAAGTATAAACACGCAGACGGAGGTCATCACTGGAGCACACATGCACAGACCATCCGAATGAGAAATAGGCTGAATTGATAGACGACTAAACAAGCCATACACACACGGAACGGACAGCAGACGCATGGTTTTTGAAACACTGGTTGCCGTTTCCTTGTACAACACGTCTTCTAGAGCACAAGGAGAGTCTATCAATGAGGAAAATACTAATCGCGAATAGGAGCAGAGTCCTTTAAAGGGGATAGAGCACAAAGGATGAACTTTTATAGCTTTTATGAACTTTGGAGGCATGCTTTCTGTTTTTGTCTCTGGATGAAAAGACAATAGTTTGACTATAGATTCTGAAAGGTTATTGCTTGTGTTTATGGCAGTGGAATGTATTCTGAAATGGCTGGCATTTAGATTTGATGAGATTGTTGAAATGGACCTTGGAGCAGCGCTAGCTTCATATTCGAGAGTGAAAGAAATCCTTCGAATTAGAAACGAAGCCCCTTGGACTTTCTCCAGGGCGGGGGGTCGATCTGACTGACAGCAGGCGAGGAAGGGGAAGAGTACACGCTACTGTGTGAAAGGATATTGATAGTGATATTGATATTGATATGAAGGGACCAGAACATTGATCGCGAAACAGGTATGCATGACGGAAAATCTACATTCAAATCATTTTCCAGGAAGTGGATGGAAAAAAAGAAATTGCTGTGAAAATACACAAGTATTTCAATGTTATAAATTGTGTGGAACATATACTATAATCATGTGATCATGAAGAATTGTCTCAACAGTGTTGTGGTCGTCCATTGGCCGGTGATTTGAGTGGAAAGGCGCTGATTGGTGGAGAGGCTCACAACCCCCCCCCCCACCACCCCCACCCACCTGTCCCCTGACCCGCTCACCATGGGGCCCACATTTGGCCCCGACAGTTGTGCAGAAATGGCACGATGTAAGCAGTATGCTGTACACACACGGCTGTCTTACACGCAAGGAGGAGTACACACACACACACACACACACACACACTCTATAGAGTACACTCACTCACTGATCACACACACATACACACACACACACACTCTATAGAGTACACTCACTCACTGATCACACACACACACACACATACACACACACACACACACTCTATAGAGTACACTCACTCACTGATCACACACACATACACACACACTCTGTAGAGTACACTCACTCACTGATCACACACACATACACACACACTCTATAGAGTACACTCACTCACTGATCACACACACATACACACACACACACACACACACACACACACACACACTCTATAGAGTACACTCACTCACTGATCACACACACACACACTCTATAGAGTACACTCACTCACTGATCACACACACACACACTCTATAGAGTACACTCACTCACTGATCACACACATATACACACACACTCTATAGAGTACACTCACTCACTGATCACACACACATACACACACTCTATAGAGTACACTCACTCACTGATCACACACACATACACACACTCTATAGAGTACACTCACTCACTGACCACACACACATACACACACACTCTATAGAGTACACTCACTCACTGATCACACACACATGCACACACGGACTGTGGAGTATACACTTGGCCCTAACACACACACACACACACCTACTTTACCACCACCCTATCATACACAAACCACCCACTGTCACATACAAAACACATGCACACACACAATACTGTAACACTCAATATCACATACTTGCCACACACACACACACACACACATAATCTAACACCTATTGGATTTGGCCAATTCACTAATTTAGATTCTTAATATCATGCAGTCCGTGTGCCAAACAATCTTGAAATGTTGCTTCGGATGTAATTGGTCTGTGGTTTCACACTATTTCAGGGAGGTTACAAGAGAAGAAAAGAATTCAATGAAATATTCGCATCCAACGAGTGGAGCAATCCACGTCTTGATCAGCTACGTCAAATCAAATTGTAGCGTTTGAAATCCTGTTGCATTGCATCAAATAAGCTCCATTTCTATGTTTAGAAATGTGTTTCTGGGGAGGTTCCCGGGGGGCTACACAGCGGTAAAGTGTTTCAAAGAGAGGATGCCTTTGTTTAAACATTCAGATAAAAGAATGCTGTTTTTCAGGAAGCAGCCAAAGCATCGACAAATAAGGTAATATTTAATCCACATCACTCTGTCCCTCAAAGCTGAACCTCCTTGAACTTTAAAACTAATACTTTCAGCTGTGCGAAGGGAGCTGGGAGTATTAGCCCAATGTTGCGCTTAATTAACAGATCTTGTAATCAATTAATTTGTGCATTTATTATTGAGTTCCGTTATTGTGGCGGCTGAAGCTAGGGTAGTTTCTGTGAGCACAGGCTATCCACTTTACGTCTGAACGCATTACGCAGTGATCGGTCACGAAGACAACCAAGAACAAACCGACTGTAGAAGTCCACATCCGGTCAGTGTTGCGACGAGCTGGCTGCGGTTTTGTCTGCATATATATATATATAATTTGATTTTTTGTTAATAGGGTAAATATTCCCTGTAAACATGACAAGTACGTAATGTAGAGAAGTTACTTTAAGCTACTTTCAATTCTGGGATTGCGGTAAATGGTGGCCCCCCCAGGACGGAGTTTGAGAGGCCCAGCTGGGCTCTGCCACTGGGGAGGGAGAACTCAATTACAGCGCCGAACAGCCAATCAGAGGGCCAGGACTGTGCTCAGCCAATCAGAGGGCCAGGAGCGGCCAGGAGGGGAACGTGCTCTGAAAGGCCTGAATCGCAGTTTGGAGAAAGGCTTCGGCTGAGAGAGAAAAGTTTCATGGGGAGAGAAATTCCCTCCCCCCCCGTTATCAGACTAGGTCAGCCTGCAGCTCAGAATGGCCCAACAGTTTGTGTGTGTCTGAGTGTGTGTGTGTGTGTGTGTGTGTGTGTGTGTGTGTGTGTGTGTGTGTGTGTGTGTGTGTGTGTGTGTGTGTGTGTGTGAGTGTGTGTGTGTGTGTGTGTGTGTGTGTGTGTGTGTGTGTGTGTGTGTGTGTGTGTGTGTGTGTGTGAGTGTGTGTGTGAGTGAGTGTGTGTGTGTGTGTGTGAGTGTGTGTGTGTGTGTGTGTGTGTGTGTGTGTGTGTGCTGTTGAAAAAGGAAGCTCTGTGACCTCATTGATGGGTTGGCCTGCACTGAGTGAGTGGGTTTCCCAGTTTCAGTATACCTACCGGCTGTCTGTGTGTGTCGGTCTGTCTGTGTGTGTCGGTCTGTCTGTGTGTCGGTCTGTCTGTGTGTCGGTCTGTCTGTGTGTCGGTCTGTCTGTGTGTCGGTCTGTCTGTGTGAGCTGCAGTCACCACATGACCGCTTTCAGACGGACCCGCCCAGCTCTCTGATGGGCTGGGGTGGGTTTCTCAGGCTGTCACTCAGAGGGTTAAACCCTCTGATAAAAGCTGACGCAGAACATTTCGGTGGATGGACCGGTATCCTGAAAAAAACGAGATGAGCCACACTTCTGACCTGTGTTCACACACTTCTGACTTCTGAACACAGGAAACATCTGCACATCACCAAGGTCAGGAGAACACAGGAACCATCCCGCAATAGGGAAGCAATTCCAAGGATAGCTCCTGGAGAAATATGGAATGTTTTTCCAGTTTAAACCCTGGAGTATATCTTGGTCGTTTGCCCGGGCAGACGGCAGCCCGACTCCACCACAGAGGAACGCGGCTGGCGAGTCTGAATGAGCCAAAGAAATCTGCCACCATCGTTCTCCAGTTCTCTGCTACTGCCTGCCGAGGTTTTAACAAAAAACCCCACAGTCAACTTTTCTACAGTTCCACTCTTAGAGGTGGACAATCCAGCTGTGGAAAGTACAACCTCTGCCTGGTATTATGTTCCAATTTACCTGGATTTTCTAATTAATGTAGTACAATTCTTCAGCCAGAAGGCAGAACTAATGAGTGAAATCAGCTGGCTGAGTTTATGGGTGGGAGAAACACACAGCAGGACCCCCTGGACTTTCCACCTCCGAGTACGATCCATTCAAAATTGAGCAAATTTGAATGACTGAACTGCATCCATGCCTACTCCTTAAGGTGTTACCCATACCAGTGCGAGCATTCTCAGTCTCTGGGTCTGGCTGAATGAATCACAAGGCTGGGTCTGGCTGAATGAATCAAAGGCCTGGGTTTGGCTGAATGAATCACAGAACTGGGTTTGGCTGAATGAATCACAAGCCTGGGTCTGGCTGAATGAATCACAGAACTGGGTCTGGCTGACATCGACAGGTCCTGAGATCGTATCGCAGCCACACACATCCTGTCACGGGAGATATAGTGAATTTGCAACAAACGCGATAAGCAGATTTAATAAATATCGCATTGAGCAGATTAGAGTCGCGTTGGTCAACACACAGGCAGGCTGGACCCATGGTCAGTGATACAGCACCAATATGAAATTATGAAGAGACCGGACCCCAGTGACTTCTGGGAATTTCCACACTTCAACTGAAAAACCACAATTCTACACGTGAATTTCATGAACGTGGTTGTTGGTATTGGAACACTGACCACCGTGTATGAGCTGCAGTACAGGCTGCCTAGACCAGGGGGATGTGTACAGTTGGCCAGCAGGTTATGGAGACTTCTTAACTTTTTGTTATTGTGAATTAACTATAAACACTTCCTTGTGTTGATGAGGGAAAACAGCATATCAGCAGTTAGGGGATGTTTCTTAACCAGCTGGAGGGAAGTTGCAATTCCAACGGAACACTGTTGTGTTACTGTAATTTTCTTTACAGTGAAATATCCAGGATTGTCAGTCATTCATTCATACTATGTATCCGCTGTGTGTTAAAGAAGCAGCAGATGTGTGTTAAAGGCCTAAAGGCATATTTTTCCTGTTTTTGATCTTTTCTTATCATCCCGGAGCTTTCGATTTGAGCTGCGCTTTGCTGGCAGACCATGGCAGGGGATTATGGGATAGAGGACAGCTGTGTTTAGTCTGCGGGAGCTCGCTCTCACTCACTCTCACCACTTTACTGGGCGACAGAATCGCCGGGGAAACCGTTCACTGGCTAATTACTTTTTAATTCCAACATGGGGTGGGGTGTTGGTGTTTTTAGCCTCGTGGAGGGATCATCAACTATGGCCCTCGATCCAAATCCAGCCCTGGTAATTAGTGCTACTGATTGGCCAGACTATCTTCACACCTGACTCCCCGGTACTCCCTTTCAAACTATACCTTAGTCCTCCCGCCTGATTTCCCCCCTCCCCCCTTTCCGATATCCCTCGTCTAACCCAAAAAAATAAATAAATACATTTGCACTTATGACGGTATTTTCGTGTGTATTTTACTAGTTATGGATGTGATGCTTTAACTTGTGGAAGAACCTTTGCACTTGTAACTCGCTTTGGATTAAAAGTGTCTGCCAAATGACTAAAATGTAAATGTAAAAAGTAAATGTAAAAGTAAAGGGGGGTGGAGAGCCGGCAGTTGTCAGCTCTTGGGGAGCGTGTCACACATCATGGTGTTTAGCTGTCACACATCATGGTGTTTAGCTGTCACACATCATGGTGTTTTGCGGTCACACATCATGGTTTTTGCCACATCGCATGACTCTACAGGCGATGGCAGTTGGGGGATGTCGACATTACGACAGGGCGTCCCCTTCCTGCTGAACCGGCTCAAACTCACAGTCTACGGTTCCGCCTCACACACCTCACGCTGACCCATTCCAGGGCGATTCTGTATAATAATCATAATCATCACGATTGCCGGTGTCTTGAGAGTTGAGTGCCTTGCGGCGTTTTAAGTCTGCATCATGATAATCGAGGCTAAATTCACCAGTGCCGTTAACTGCTTTCGGAAACTGCTGATTGCCTTTAATTGCCGCTTCTATGTACTGGAGTGGTCATTTCCTTCTCATTATGCCTTTGGCCTGGCCTAGTCTCGTCCCAAGCTGTGCGGTTGACTTCATCTCCATGGACAGCATTCATGCGTCATCAACACCAAATGCCCGTGTCATATCAGTACAAGAGCATAAACCTAAACTTTTATTACATTTAATAAGCTAAAGGTACAATATATTTAGTTTTTTAAGTCAAAATACTGAGTAATATGGAAACTATTTTTCATCAGAATAAACTGCTATAAACTTTCAAAAATGTTGAAATTAAGTACTTTTAATGTTGGTTCACAGAAACATCATCAACTTTACGGCTGTGTATATCACTACCACTGGACTCTAGCAGTTTGTTTGTCATTCATGTGGAGCTAATAGTTATAGCTGATAAAACATCGCACAACTCCGCACACTCCAGACCCTGGAGTAAAGTCATAATGCCGTTCCCATCACACCTCCGTCTCCATGGAAGAAGTGGCACTAATTAGTTTTTTGTTTTGCGTTTTTGTTATTGCTTTTTTAAAAACAAAATGGAGCCAATTATGATCCGTCGGATGGAGCATAATGGCTTCTCTTCTCCTTTTACAGGACCAGTGAGCCGTCTCACAGAGACTAAAAAGTGTCAAATATCTCACACTTCTTTTGTGGAGCAGGAAACTGATGAAGACGGTGAAATTGGAAGTCATCTCATTTAGCCAGAACTGAGATGAAAGTGTGATTTAAAGTTTAAATGTTTAAAGTTTATATAGTTCTCTAAACTCTTGTAAAGGTTGGCAATTAATGAACAGTGCAGCAGAACTGTAAAAATAGTTTCTTTTTTCCACATCAAACAAATTCATATCTTTGTGTGACCTTAAGGTGTATTGCACCCAAATGTAATTGTGTCCATTGAAGCGTGAATTCATGCAAAAATAACATTTTTACATCAAACCGCAGTATTGGCCAAAAAAAAAAAAAAAGCAATACCGACAAAAGTTGCATGGTGTTTGAAAAGCTCCCTGATGGAACCTGGAGAGACGTGTCTCCACTCCTGATTAAACCTGGAGAGACGTGTCTCCACTCCTGATTAAACCTGGAGAGACGTGTCTCCACTCCTGATTAAACCTGGATACATCCCCACTCCCGATTAAACCTGGATACATCCCCACTCCTGATTAAACCTGGAGAGACGTCTCCACTCCTGATTAAACCTGGAGAGACGTGTCTCCACTCCTGATTAAACCTGGAGAGACGTGTCTCCACTCCTGATTAAACCTGGAGAGACGTCTCCACTCCTGATTAAACCTGGAGAGACGTGTCCCCACTCCTGATTAAACCTGGAGAGACGTGTCCCCACTCCTGATTAAACCTGGAGAGACGTGTCCCCACTCCTGATTAAACCTGGAGAGACGTCTCCACTCCTGATTAAACCTGGAGAGACGTCTCCACTCCTGATGAAACCTGGAGAGACGTGTCTCCACTCCTGATTAAACCTGGAGAGACGTCTCCACTCCTGATGAACCCTGGAGAGACGTCTCCACTCCTGATGAACCCTGCCACCCCTGTGCACCCCTCCTGCACTGAGCCCCCGCACCGTGCGTTACATTCCGCTCACTGTTGACCGTTTATCTTCACTCCCTCACAGCCACATGTTCTCAGGCAGCAATGTGTGTCGTGCGGAAACGGTGCATTATGGGAGATTGCCGTTTCAGTAAGCGGTAAAATAAATGATGAATGGCTGCCGCCCCATTGAACTCGCAGAGAAAAGTTTGTTTTTGTTTGGGCTTGAACATTGCCTAGCTGCAGGAAATGTGTGTGCGGCTGTATTTGCATGCCAACAAGGACAATGGACAATAAAATATGGGCACAGTTTTACGGTGTTTTTCCCGAAGTGCTATCTTTTGGTGGACCCCGGGAATATTTCCCATGAAGTGTAGGCTGTGCTCACTGGCTGTGTTGGAGCCTGGTGTTGTGTGCGCTTGCAGCAGGGCGGGGTGTTGTTTGGGCTGACCTGCGGCTCTGAGCCCGTCCCACAGGGGCCGACTCTGACTCTGACTCTGACTCTGACTCTGACTCTGACTCTGACTCTGACAGGAAAGCTGGAGGGGGGGGGGGGGGCACGCAGCGGTAACCCTGGTGACGGCCAATCACAGTCCCTCTGGCTGGTCTCTGGGGAGCGCGATGGTTATGAAGGATGGATGTTCAGCTCAGCGGAGGAGTCTGACCTTAAGCACCGCAGTGCGTGACCAGGGAGAAACCACACAGCTGATCTGAGCAGGGAGAAACCGCACAGCTGATCTGAGCAGGGAGAAACCGCACAGCTGATCTGAGCAGGGAGAAACCGCACAGCTGTTCTGAGCAAAGAGAAACCACACAGCCGCTCAGAGCGGGGAGAAACCACCTGCACCCTGCAGCACGGTGTAGATATTACTGCTCTTGAGCAGCACAGAGACTGTCTGATCTTATCACTCTCTCCCACAGGAACAAACCCAACAGGAATAATGAAACATTCATAAGAGCAAAGAGCCTTAACCGGGAGGGAGGGAGGGAGGGAGGGAGGGAGAGGGGTTTCACGCTTTCATTCCCAACCCCAGTGGCTCCTCCCAAATCCCAAGGGGAAAGTTTAGAGAATATTTAGGAGGGTTTTAATAGGGGCTCAAAACAATAGTATAGCAGCCATTTTGAAAAGGTATGAGGTCGAGTGCGCCATATGGCACTCTTGAGACTGAAAGGGTTAAGCTGCCATGCCTCACCTCCTCTCCTCTCCTCTCCTCCTCTCCTCTCTCCTCCCAGACGGTGAACGGTGTGTAGGTGCAGCGGGGGAGGGGAGCGATCGCCGCTGTCTGTCTGTTGCCATGACGACCAGCCGCTGCAGCCAGCTGCCCGAGGTTCTGTCGGACCGGCTGGACTCCGCCCACGCACGGCGACCGGGCTGCAGAGACCACACCCCCGACTGCCCCGGCCCCGCCCACCCGGGAAAGGCCCTGGACGAATCAGGGGTGCGGGGGGGAGGGGTACACCCCCAATACGTCATGCAGGTCTCTGCCAAGGACGGACAACTGCTCTCCACTGTGGTGGGGACCTTCGCCACCCAGAGGTACGAATCGAATCCTGGAGGGCCGCAGTGTCTGCTGGTTTAACTCCAGTCCTGGAGGGCCGCAGTGTCTGCAGGTTTAACTCCAGTCCTGGAGGGCCGCAGTGTCTGCAGGTTTAACTCCAGCCCTGGAGGGCCGCAGTGTCTGCAGGTTTAACTCCAGTCCTGGAGGGCCGCAGTGTCTGCAGGTTTAACTCCAGTCCTGGAGGGCCGCAGTGTCTGCAGGTTTAACTCCAGTCCTGGAGGGCCGCAGTGTCTGCAGGTTTAACTCCAGTCCTGGACGGTCGCAGTGTGGACCAGTAGTGGACTGCTGTCGTTTTTCAAGTTTGCCAGAATTTCTAAATGACGGCTGAGAAATGATTCTTTGTCCTTCATTTTTCTTTAACAACAGAGTTAAATACATGTGGAGCAGCACACTGTAACATCCAGCAGTGAATATCCCCCGACTCAGCTGATATAGTATTGCAGTATATTACACACATAAAGAGGGAAACGCAAGATGGGAAGGAAGAAATAATAAATGAATAAGTGTCTTCTGCTCCTAGTAAAAACTCCAACAGTGAAACAAAAAAACTAACACAGACATTCTCTTTCAAGAAACACAGACCAGACAGGACAGGCCAACAGTTCTTCTTAAACACCGAATACAACTCATCAGCTGTATCGCTGCTGTGTCACCATTTCTCCTTGAATTTTTTAGGAATTAAATTAAATGTCTGAACGTTTCGGTGCATGAACGCAGGAAATTGACAGGAACCGCAGCGATGTATTTAAATGGATTGGTGGTTTGAGAGGGAAGGAACATTAAATTTAATTGAGTAGCGCTGCACAATTGAAAGGGACTTTAATTGAATGTCTGGCTTGTGCTAAGACTTGCCACCCGTCGTTTCCCCTTTGAATCCGCTCAATACACCCCCCCCACTTAACACACACACTCACATACGCATGCACGCGCACACACACACATACACACATACATAGGCACACACACATACTGTGGACACACACACACCCGCATAAAACTCACTTGTGCATGTGTGCAGACGTACATACACACACACACACACACACACACACACACACACACACACACACACATAAAACTCACTTGTGCATGTGCACACACGTACACAAACATAAACATACACACACACACACAAAACCATATACACACACATACTGTAGACACACACACACATGCACACGCACGCACGCACACACGTACACAAACACACCCGCATAAAACTCACTTGACACACGCACGCACGCACGCACGCACGCACGCACGCACGCACGCACGCACGCACGCACGCACGCACACACGCACACACGCACACACGCACACACACACACCCGCATAAAACTCACTTGACACACGCACGCACGCACGCACGCACGCACGCACGCACGCACGCACGCACGCACGCACGCACACACGCACACACGCACACACGCACACACGCACACGCTCTTATTCCAGCGCAGGTGTTGAGTGTGTGGAGGGGGTGCTGCTCGGTGAATGGGCGGTCAGGCACAATGCGGTTCTGTTGAATGGGCCGGTTTCAGACAGGCCCGATCGGAGCGGGGCGCGTTTGGGGGATTAGCGCTGCCGGGGGGGGGGGGGGGGGCCCGGGGCCCACGGCTCTGTGGGGGACAGTCTGGGGGCCTTTGATGGAGCCGCAGCGCGCGTCTGCCCCAGCCAGCGCCCACAGCGCAGAGTCTAAATTTAGCCCTGCGATTAGCATGCATGACGGGACGCTTTGTGACAGTCGGGGCTGGCCTGTGTATCCGAGTCTGGGCCCCGTCCTGCCCTGGGCCCCGTCCTGCCCTGCCCTGCCCTGCCCCCCCCCCCCACCACCACCCCCCCACCCCCCTCAGCTATGCGCACAAAAGCAGGCTTTGGGCCTGCTGCCACAGGGCAGGAAAACTCATCAACAACAAGGCCTGGACACCATCCACCATCTCCACACACACACACTATCTCCACACACACACATCACACACACCGTCCACACACACCATCTCCACACACACATCACACACACCATCTCCACACACACCGTCCACACACACACACACCATCTCCACACACACACACATCACACACACACATCACACACACCATCTCCACACACACCGTCCACACACACACACACACCATCTCCACACACACATCACACACACCGTCCAAACACACCATCTCCACACACAGTCCACACAGAAGCAATACACCATGTACAGTAGTGCGTAATCATTTGGGCACACCTGGTAAAAAGCCTTTTATAATTAATATCTAAGTGAACGGAAGCAAACCTGACTTCCTGGTACACAGTTAAACATGACAATTTTAAAGCAAGATTACTTTTTATTTTCATCCACCATATACACAATCCACCACACCAAGATAATGTACACAATCTGCCATGTACACAATCCAATACACCAAGATAACGTACACAATCCAACACACCAGTATAATGTACACAATTCACCATGTAGACAATCCAACACACCAATATAATGTACACAATCCACCATGTAGACAATCCAACACACCAATATAATGTACACAATCCACCATGTAGACAATCCAACACACCAAGATAATGTACACAATCCACCATGTAGACAATCCAACACACCAATATAATGTACACAATCCACCATGTAGACAATCCAACACACCAAGATAATGTACACAATCCACCATGTAGACAATCCAACACACCAAGATAATGTACACAATCCACCATGTAGACAATCCAACACACCAATATAATGTACACAATCCACCATGTAGACAATCCAACACACCAATATAATGTACACAATCCACCATGTAGACAATCCAACACACCAAGATAATGTACACAATCCACCATGTAGACAATCCAACACACCAATATAATGTACACAATCCACCATGTAGACAATCCAACACACCAATATAATGTACACAATCCACCATGTAGACAATCCAACACACCAATATAATGTACACAATCCACCATGTAGACAATCCAACACACCAATATAATGTACACAATCCACCATGTAGACAATCCAACACACCAATATAATGTACACAATCCACCATGTAGACAATCCAACACACCAGTATAATGTACACAATCCACCATGTAGACAATCCAACACACCAATATAATGTACACAATCCACCATGTAGACAATCCAACACACCAAGATAATGTACACAATCCACCATGTAGACAATCCAACACACCAGTATAATGTACACAATCCACCATGTAGACAATCCAACACACCAATATAATGTACACAATCCACCATGTAGACAATCCAACACACCAATATAATGTACACAATCCACCATGTAGACAATCCAACACACCAAGATAATGTACACAATCCACCATGTAGACAATCCAACACACCAAGATAATGTACACAATTCACCATGTAGACAATCCAACACACCAATATAATGTACACAATCCACCATGTAGACAATCCAACACACCAATATAATGTACACAATCCACCATGTAGACAATCCAACACACCAATATAATGTACACAATCCACCATGTAGACAATCCAACACACCAATATAATGTACACAATCCACCATGTAGACAATCCAACACACCAAGATAATGTACACAATCCACCATGTAGACAATCCAACACACCAATATAATGTACACAATCCACCATGTAGACAATCCAACACACCAATATAATGTACACAATCCACCATGTAGACAATCCAACACACCAAGATAATGTACACAATCCACCATGTAGACAATCCAACACACCAATATAATGTACACAATCCACCATGTAGACAATCCAACACACCAATATAATGTACACAATCCACCATGTAGACAATCCAACACACCAATATAATGTACACAATCCACCATGTAGACAATCCAACACACCAATATAATGTACACAATCCACCATGTAGACAATCCAACACACCAATATAATGTACACAATCCACCATGTAGACAATCCAACACACCAATATAATGTACACAATCCACCATGTAGACAATCCAACACACCAAGATAATGTACACAATCCACCATGTAGACAATCCAACACACCAGTATAATGTACACAATCCACCATGTAGACAATCCAACACACCAATATAATGTACACAATCCACCATGTAGACAATCCAACACACCAATATACACACCATGTACAGATCAGTCGGCCCTATAGAGCAGCTCAGTCAGTAAAAGCTCGTTTTAGTTGCAGTTGCAGGTTCGACAGGGTCAGGACTCCATGGCCAGGAACCAGCAGCTCAGAACAAAGTTGGCCTTGTCTCACTCGGGGTGGGATGAGTTAGTCTGCAACCACATTCTTTATTTGTTCTTCACAACCAAGTTTGGTGAGGTCAGCAAAGTTATGTCTCCAAACTGCGTCACTGAAGTAAAGAAACAATCGCACTTATTCATAAATCAAAGCGCAGAGTCCACGTACACCAAATCTGTTTCTGTTTCTGTAAAACAAGCTGCCCAACAAAACATGTGTTGGTTTTTATAAGCACTTAGAACGCTGCGATTAATCAGTCCTGTTTTGATCGATTGTTATTGAACGGTCCCGTTATTGTGGTTGGATATACGTAGTTCACCAGAGAACGGTTTATGTCTGTTATTTTGAATGATTATCCTTTGGTTTGTGTTTTTGAACGCGTTCCTTCAGTCGCTTTGTTATTCAATGTAAACGCTGTTTGTCTGAAGGCTCCCCCTGGTTCCTGGAGAGCCGTTCTGGAGACAGATTGCTTCTCATCAAAACATCACGATAAACCAACTAATCCAGACTAAAGATTATCCGCCATACAGAAAATGAGGAAGATTACTTTCCATATAGGAAATGAAAACATAACCACTACTACATATGCTACTGATCCAGAGAATAAAGAAGGGAGAGAGGGAACGAGAAAGAGAGAGGGAGAGAGAAAGAGAGGGAGAGCGAGAGCAAGCTAAATGAGGGAAATCCTGCTCACAACATTCATCAAACTTGTTGTTTTAATTTGATTGCGTGCTAAATACGGGATTACATTTCATTATTATAATTTTCCGCATTTTAAACAGACTGAAATCATCTTTTATCCCCAGTAAATCCTAAACACAAACAGCCGAAACTTTGTGCGCTTTTCTGGATTTGCAGATTTTAATTCTGTTTTGTTTTTCTGCACAGAGCTTTTGTTTTGGTTTGGGTAAACGGTTGGAGTGTCTCAGACGCGTCTCAGTCCTTCTGTAGCTATAGAGGCTCCATGAAGGATGCGGACAATTCTTTATCTAACCAAATAAAGACTTGGCTATCTACTGGAATTCAGTTTCTCTGTTTTTTAAGGACATCCGCGCTCCCCCCCCCCCCCTTTACGGTTTATTTCCACGGTGCGGGCCGATGAAATTAGGGCGACACTGAAAATATCTGCTCAGCAACCAGGAATTTCAACCCTAAAATCATTTTCACTTTGTGTGTTTGTCCTAGCAGGCCTCTTTTCTACACCCCTTCCCATAAGTCTTTGCTGTTTATGAAACGCTGATACATAACCGAGGGTTAATAAACCCCAACCGTAAACAATGAGAAGTTGAAGTTGTTTTTAAAAGTTTTGCACACTTTACAATAAGTGAATGAATTGGCATTAACTAATGTAGCTGTTAACACGAATTAATGATGGACAAATTTAAGCATGAAATTAACTTTTCATTAGCTAATGCATTTGTTAACAAGTAACATTTGTTACACGATATTCATACATTAGCAACTAGTTACAATTAAATGACCATTAACAAATACATTTACTGGCT